>NC_056747.1:650004375-650161878 GCF_019279795.1 Protopterus annectens | reverse complement strand
ATTTATTTTTTGGGTTCACTTCAATTCACTGAACTTTCAATTCACTGACTTTTATTTCACTGACACCATTTCACTGAAATATGTTTCACTGTATATATACACATACACACACACACACACACATTTCAAACCTACAAAGAGTGTGACCAAAAAAGCAATGAAAACATCACATCTTTCCAGTTTCTAGTTGCCTCCAATATTTATCTTTATTAGGAGTTAAATAATAGGGACTGGAAATGACCAAGATCTTTTAGCCAAACTCACTTTTTTTTTTGTTTAACTTTCACGTAAATCCTTGGCTGTAAAACAGTAGAGAAGAAATTGCATATTCTATTTTCACTGAAAGTGGTCTTATGGTTTTGTGGTACTGTTAGTTTGACAATCCACAGATGAATTGCTTCGCTGCTGATAGATGAATAGGTACTCAGGACAATTTGGCTTAGTCAGTTAAAAGTTTTGTCGTGCTAGAAGGAATCATAAGTGCCTAGAAAACAATTCAGGAAAAGAAGTAAACAGGAAAGAACACAGAAACACTCTTCAGACATTGACTAGAACAAATAAGTAAACCATACACTATGAAGCTATAGTGTACAGATGTCATAACTGATCAGCTGTGGTACAATGCGCATGATAGCTACAGACACAACTTTTGGTACAATGCGCATGATATCTACAGACACAACTTCAGTCTCCATAGTTCAGGTAAGTGCAAAATGAGGACCAATGTCTCATCTTTTGATATGGTGCTTTCGTGGTTCATTGTTCTGACAAATGCATGTGAAGTGTATTAAATATCACCTTGATATCACTGACTCTTATGAACTTATACAGATCTTATCAATTACTTATAGAACGACCCCCTATTAATATTCCAAAATGTGCACGCTGATTTGTCAACATGCACATTGTAAATCAGAGTTATAGTAATGGAAAAAGGTCCGGTCACCCAGACTTTTTCCATTAGTACAAGTCTTTTTTTACAGCAACGGAGAACGTAAGATCTCCGTTGCAGTTTAGACACTGTCTCGCTATGTTAAAGGAGTTTAACATAGTGAGACAGCTTTAAAAAAAGTAATGGAGATCTTCCTATCTCTGTTGCTTTTTTAAAGGAGTCTCACTATGTTAAACTCCTTTAACATAGCGAGACACTTTGTAAAAGCAACGGAGATCTTGTTTTCTCAGTTGAATTTTTCAAAACTGTCTCACCATGTTAAATGAGTTTAACATAGCGAGACAGCTTTAAAAAAGCAACGGAGATTCTCTGTTGCTTTTTTAAAGCTATCTCGGTATGTTAAACTCCTTTAACATAGCAAGACAGTTTGGAAAAAAGCAACAGAGATCTTGCTTTCTCCATTGCTTTTGCCCACAGCTCTGATGTACCGTGTAAGCATACGCATGCACAGTGCATCAAAACTGCCGCAGAACACCAGACAGCTGTGGAAGGGCAGCAAGGAGGCATTATACAATGCCATTATTTAAGAAAAATAATTATTTTTTTTCTTAAATAATGTCATTGTGTAATAGCAATAACCCACTTCTGGGTGTGGGTAATGCTGGATTTACCCACGGTTGTCTTTGGTCACTCGGGCTGACCAAACCACACCAACCGTGGGTAAATCCAGAATTACCCATGCCCAGGCGTGGGTTATTGCTATATCTCACACATCCTTACAACAATCAATTCAGAAGAAAGCATCACATGTTCTGCTAAAAGCAACACAGTACAAGTTGAAACTGAAGTTGCTGATACCCATGTATTAAAGGCAACATCATTTCAATTGAAAAAATATATTATATGTTTGTATACAGGTGGAATCTCTTATTTTTTGGAGTATGATTTATCAGTATGTGTTGCTTTGAAATTATGCACATAATTCTCATTTTGTAAAGAATTGCAAAATCAATTAATTATAAAATTATGAGAAGATACATAAATCTGTTTGCCACTATGCAGCTCTGCAGATGACAGTTGTGTTCTACTAACAAAAAATGCATTACTGTGGTTTGCAGTTTTGTTTTGCTTTTTTTTCTGTACTCCTACAGTTCTGTTAGGGTGCTTGAAGGTCATAAACAAAATAAGTAGCATATGAGCCACTTCCACTTTAGTGAATCACAGTATTCCTGGCTGCAGCATTAAACCCTTGTACAATGCAGGTGTTCAGAGTACTCATCATACATGTACCTCTAGGTCCTGAATCTAAGAGCACTGCTACCTGTACAAGTTCAAGGATCAGAAGAAATGCTAAAAACAGGCTGCTCTCAAGCTGACAGGTGCACAGTCAATGAAACAATCTGTCACAGATGTGGCCGGACTTAATCTGATAATATGCAGAGTCTGCCAGGGTGGAAAATAAGGTCCAATAAAAGATCTCCCTCTCCTGAAGGAGCAAAACAAATGTGACAGCTGCAAGAAAGATGTGGCAGAAGCAGAGATGAACACATTGCCAGAGTCAACTACATGGAGGCTTAGTACTTCGCTGTATTATTTTCATTTCATACTCCAGTAATTTCATAAAGGAAGAGAGAAACAATTTTGTCTTTACATCCTTGATGAAGCTATCCTGAGAACATGCTCACCCACACCTACTCCTATTTGGAAATTTTTGAATGAATATTAAATGTGATGAGTGGGAATGGACACTGAATTTGACAGTGCATTTGTTTAATTAAAATAAATAAAGAAATGCAAGTTATGATATCTTCTCTCAAGCCTTTGTGCAGTGTGTTGCCATAAATGAGCATAGTAGCAAAGAGGCAAAAGGATGACACAAAATAGGACAAAGCAAAGGATGAGATATGCAGAAAAATTATAAGCAGAATACATAATTTCTGGTTGCTATTCCCATATAAAGAGAATTGCAGATAACATGAATTGCATGGCCTAGTAGGTCGATAATTCCATTATGAAAATAAAGAAGAAGAGGAATTTATTGAGAAAATGGAAAGCAGGACATGCAGTTTAGTCAACGCACTGGTGGCATGAATAGCATTGTGAATGCAAAGGAAAAAACAGGAAGACCAGGTTGTGTCCTGTTACGTGTTTTAAAACAGTGCTTGACAGATTACACTTTGTGCCTTGTAAAATGTGTTAACAAAACTGCTTGACAGATTACACTTTGAAGTTCCAAAAGGGAAGCAACACATACGTGACAAAAGTGGCATATTGGGCACAAAGCACTCAGATATTTGTTTAGAGTGAGTCGGTATGTTCATAATATGCATATTCACATATTAAGACACACCAATGCCAAATGCATTAATTTTGTACTTGTCACTGAAAGTGAAAAATTAGTAGTGAACAATTCTAGAGATAGCAGATCATTATTAAGATAGAAATTTGTTACGGTAAAAAAGAATACACTAAAATGTCCCTGCTTAATGCTCACCATGTATTCAAGAAAAATTAAGATATGTTCAAGAATCACCACAATTACAGGATGTTCTAGATTGCAGAACTCTTATTAACGACAACCTGGTTCTTTCAGGATAAGAAAAACACATTAAGGTTTGAATCTATAATACCAAATGTAGTAACTGTTAAACCTCTAGGCTTTTATTGCTATTATTCACATGAAATTATGGTGCAAGACATCATTTAGTGATAGTTTAACTAAACAGGCAGCTTTATTCCCGAGTGCCCTGCTTTTTAGTTCTTTAAACATCAGATGGTATGTAAATATTTACAAAATAGGTTCCAAGTACAACAGATGTTTTACAAATCAAGTTTTTTTTTAGAAATGTACAAGTGATATAAAAAAAACAACAAACAGGCATTATTTGTAGATCCAGTGTTCTCTAGAAGGTCCTACAACTTATGCAGCACTGGGCTGTGCAGAAATAGAGCATGAGCCTCAGCAGCACAAGACTGATGTCCTACCTCATCAGACAAGTGGTCTGTGCTAGAAAATACAGTAAAATGTGCAAAAGCAAAAAGACAGTCATTTTATGTAGTTAGCCTATTCCCACCAACCATTTGTGCAGCTAGTTCTTACCCTATGTTGTTCTTCTTTTGTCTTTTCCCAGTTAGGGGTCATCACAGCGAAGATGTGGTCTGCTAATTATTGGCAGTAGATTTTTACAGTGCCGGGGTGCCAGCCCGATCTTCAACGAAGGCACGCCCATTCATGCATGTCTTTTGAATGCCACTTGGCTGGAGGGAGGACATGCAGACTCCACACAGAAGGCGCTGCAGCCAAGAATCTAATGGGAGAACCTCTTGCTGTGAGGTGACAATGCTACCATTGCACCACCGCGGCTCCTAGTTCTTACACTATATCATCACATTTTACATTCTTTTCATCCCGTTTGATCTTACTGTCAGATAATCAGACATCTCCACAGGCTACCTAATGTGACAGCCCTCCAGTATCTCAAACGTCCTCCCTAACTGCTAAGAATTCTTTCAATCATTTTAACAGGTTATGGGGTAGCTAAACTCTATGCCATTACTCAGTGTTACAAGGTACAGAAACTAATCTGGGGGAGGTTGGTGGTTATTAAATCCATTTTTGATACTCAAATTCTCCAGAAAAGGCTTTACCCAACAAGTGCTTGGTGTATTAATCATGGGCTTACCCTCAACACCATGAAATACAGCATAGCTTCCATTGGTAAATCTTGTATCACTACTACTTACCATATAGATAACATTCCATTAATATATGACATAGTCATCAGGGACTCTTCTTGGACCAGTGTGTCTCCTTGGTGGTTAGAAAATCTTTCTACCTTGCACAACATGTCCTTTAAGGTGTCTTCTCAATTTCCAGAGAAGTTATAGTACCACATTATTCATACTCGGTTAGTCCTATCATTAAATATAATACACCCTTGGCATGCAACTTGCCAAGCATCTAAGCCAGCTTGAAATACATCAACATGTCACCAATAAAATCTCCCATCTCAGTTCCCTTACCAATTCTGATTGGCTAAAAGCCCCATCACTTTCTTCGGTGCCACACAGAATCTTGGAGGTAGGGTAGGGAGGGTGACTAGCGCTCTCAAATCCTTCACTTAAACAGAACCAGTGTAAAATCAAACATCCAGCCTAGAGACCTAAACCTATATCATCACATGGTATATGACCCATACCTAAACCAATGTACCCCCCCCCCATTTCCTGAATAGGTTGCCCCTTCCTATCAGAGTATTTTTTTGCTAGCTATAAAACCAATGGATGAACGGGTGGGTGATCATAAATTTTTATTAGGGATATGTAAAGAAAGTTTACATAATGGAGGACATTGTTTCCCCCAAGCATTAAGCGATGTGGTGGACCTTCTGCAATCTATAAAGGGAACCTCTTGGTTGGGGGGGGGGGGCAGCTGTTCTCATTACAGATGTAACTTCTAGCTTTTTATTTGGCAGCTGTACTTCCTGCTACTCATTATCTTGCACGGTTTGAAAGGTCATCTGCACCAGAATTGTTGTACATTAGTATGTCCATCTACAACATGGTTTTCCAACTATTTTTCTCCACAATAGTATACATAAAGAGAGCTAGCAAGTCCTGTAAACCACCTCTGGTTTATTAGTTAAAATCTCCAAAACAGATACAGTAAACTCAAACATATCTCTACAGCAAGAGATATAACCACATATTTCTTCAAATTAACTCCATAGCTCTATAATTCAACAATGTGTTAGCCCCATAGATAATCACTTTGTACCAAGCATACTGACTTAGCTCAGATGCTATGAATCCTTTAGTTATCTGTGCCAGACTTAACTAGCCACTTCTTTGAACATCTACCTTGTTCATGTCCTGAAGACCATTCCAACTTTTCCATCATTCAATGTATTCAAAAAACAGAGAAGTCCTGCACCAAAGTCTTTATGCCAAAAGCTGAAGAAATCCAAAAAATGTCTATATGGCAAAAGACACCACGGCAGAGGCAGAAGATAAAACCAGCTGAAGTTTTATTGAACATTTTTAATAAAACTTCAGCTGGTTTTATCTTGTGCCTCTGCCACGGTGTCTTTTGCCATATAGATGTTTTTTGAACTTTTCCATCATTAGGGAACACACCATAGAACACCTTGCATCTTTTGTAAATAACATAACTTTTCTTTACTTACAGTAGGAAATTGAGTAATACCCTGCAGTGTTTAATTTATGTAAAATTGCACCATCCACTCAGCCACAGTAGACACTGCAACTATACTAACAGACAAACTTGGTGGAAATTTTACCAGTGAAGCAACTATCTTAAGTCCACAAATTCCTCACACATCTTAATATCACAAAAGGGTATGCATTAAAGGTGCTCTACAAGATCAAAAATACTACATTTATGGGGGCTGATAATTTACCTGGATGTTCAATAAACAGTGCCAAACACGCCTTTGTAAAACCTCACCTTAAAATGTTTAACCTGAAAACAATGTCTTCCTGAAATATGGTGATGCCTCTAAACAGCCCTGCCAAGGAGCCAGAAAATTAGAGACTCACTGGAATGGTCATTTGGATTTGCAAAGCCATGGAATTAATCATATCTGACCTCAAACTATGATATCAAAATCCCTATCTAGTGAGATTGACATCAGTTTGCCTTTGTCAAAGGGAGATCCTGCCAATTCAGTTTAGATAACTTATTTAAGAAGTTCACACAGGTTGTATCCTGTATACAACAATCCATCTTTTCATACAACTAATTTACATCTGGCCAAAACAGTCAACACTTCATGGTATTATCGTTAACAACCTAAGTGCCTTAAAAGTAGATCCCTACATGGATAAGTGAATAACCAACTACTTGAAAGATAGAACCCACATAGTTAAGGTGCCAGATGTCTTCAAAAATTGTAAGGCTAGCTAACAGCATGCCCCACAGCGCACTACTTGCAGCCCTCCTTTTAACATCTGTTTCTCTGATCTCTAGACTAGACATCGGAACCTTTGTTAATTACCTTTGTAGAGGATTCCAAACTGGACATTTTTGTCAGAACTCCATCTGATACCCATTCCTTCTAACAAGAACTAACCCTCATAAATAAGTTGTGCATGGAAAATGGTTAAAATCAAATGCAAAAAAGTGTAAGATTGTCACATTTGGTAAACAACTCTCAACATACAATATAGCCATTAACGCATTCAAAATAATCATGTAGTTAGGGAATGTGTAACAGTTTCATAACTCCCTATCCTTCAAACACTGTGAAGAAACAGTAGTCAGGAAATCCTTCAAAATTCTAAAAGTCATATCCAAAGGCATAACATCCAGGTCAAAAGAAGTAACTGTCTTTCTATATGCAGCCCCAATTGCACCAGTTATAGAGTACAATGCCCCATTTGGGATGTACCTTTCTAAACTTATTAAGTAACAAGTAATGCCACAGATGCTAAAAACCAAGGAAAGTATTTGCTTAAAGTCTGATCTACCAGGAAAAGTTTGACGAATGATCCGTTTTTATTCAGTTTTTTATAGGCTCTTGCAGGGATCTATTCTTTGCATTTTGCAACATTAGGGACCCCATCCAATAATGCTAGAATGAGTAATAAATTTCTACCACCACATAAATAAAACATGCTGGAGAGAAACTTATTACCCAACACGTCCCACTTCTGGAGCAGGCGTCCCCTAATTAAGTTAAACAGACTGATATCACAGCATTCTTCAAATTAAACTTGAATGATTGGATGGGTATCCATACATGTACACCCTCCCGGACTGACTTGCTTTGTCAGTCTTGAGGAGGAGGTTACAGTATGAGAATGTGTATTAACAAAGCATAAATTGACTAGCAACTCTGTTACCCAGGGTTTCCTGTGATCTTGGAAGGTTAAACACACATCAGCAGCTAATAAGATGTAAAGAAAATTCTTGAGGATTAGGTAAGAAAAGTCTCAAAGTAGGTGGAAAAAATCCAATTTCTAAGGGGATTCTACTACCTGTTAAATAATGGTACCAAAGATTCAGGGTAAGGTAAGAAAAGTAGTGTTGGATTGGGGAGTTCTCAACAGTAAGTTTGTCTAGCAGAGCAAAGTTAAGTTTTTTTCATAAATGTATTCTGCCCTCCTTCACCACAGAGAAATGCTTTATTACAAATCCCTTTCTGACCTCTAATATACATGAAACACTTTCTTTATGGTACCAAACTTTGTTATGAGCAGATGAATCAGTGTTTCATTTTTGCCGTCATCACTTTTCAAAAGTAACACTTTTAGTGAAACTACTTTGCTAATGTCTGCATCTTCCCTGTCTCACATTTAGACATTTTTTTAACATCTTTGCTAAACATAACCTTTTTTTTGTAATTTCACATAGGTACATATACAGTAATGGAAAAAAAATAATTATGAAAAGTTAGTGATGTGACTGACATCAGCCATACCTTCTTTTTTAGCAAAAGTCCAACTCTATCAAGGTAAAGAACACAAATATTAAGTAAAGAGGTAGTTAATGTTAACTGCAATATTGCAAGTTATTTGTCCTAAATCTTAAACTAACTCTTAAGTTAAATATATGATTTATAGAATGGAATTACTTTTCTGTTTGGCATGTACAAAGCATTCTTTAAATGGTGCCAGATGATGATACTAATGTCTGTGAGCCAAGAAGTTGGGCATATCTGGCATTTAATTTTCTGCTTCTATGTTATTTTCAATAAAATGATGAAGTAAATATTGGCCGGTTATGATTCACACCACAATGCATTTTTTGTGTGATGCTGATGGTTGTTAAAATAGGTTGCTTATCCTTAAAACAGAAGAAAGGTATGCCTAGAAAGACAAGGCTACTTGATTCTTATGTAATTACATTGATGGAAAATGGAGAATAGCAAGAAAAACCTTTCATTTTTTTCCCAATGGAATATGTATTCAGGCTTACAACTTGAAAACATGAATGAAGATGATATAAAAATAAAGAAGATAAAGGCATATTTTAAAAAATAATTCAAGTACTCATATATATATATATATATATATATATATATATATATATATATATATATTCTACGTTTGGGCAAAGATAATCCAATTAGTGTACAAACTTGATAGGTATTGAGGAAGAGAAGTATTTTTTCTATAGGATATCAAATAAACACACTAACCAGGACATAATGCATAAAGGTGAGGAATGTTTTCAGTTGAGTTTAGTAGTGGTGTTTTAGATACTGGAAAAACAATGCCTTAAAAGATTATGAAATATTTTATTCTACTTTGTTAAAAACAATATGTGAGATAAATGGCATTTTAAGATTTTGTTTATATCAAAAGATAATTTAAAATCCAAGTAAACTTGAAAATGAGGACTCAGAAAAAGGGAAAAAAGCTAACTAAAAAGTAAAATTGGAGACGAATGATGGCACACACTAGCTGGCAGCATTTAGAGTGCAAGTTGCTCTACAAATAAAAAGAGGCCAAGAATCATATGAAACTGAACTCATGCTGTTTTAAAAGAAATCAATGTTGTGGATTGGTGTTTGATAATAATGTGAAAAGACAAGCACCTCTACATAAGGTGGGCAAAAGAAAATGTCAGTGCAAGCCAAGAGTCCATCATTTTTAAAAAGTGGGACACATTTCAGTAGAACTGAAGAGGACAAACAAAATCAAACTGTTGATTTAATTAGCTTTTCAGGCACACATCTGTTGACGTACAATTACAAGTGCTCTCACACATCTGACAAGTTATTCCTCCATTGAGTGAATAGTATGCAGACTGTCACAGGTGGCCACACCACTGTTAGCTCAATGGTTGAATCAACACAGAATTTGGTTCTCAGGTTTGATTCCCAGTTAAGATGCTTCCCATGGGCATTCAGCATGCCCTTCTTGTAACTGAATGGTTTTGTTTGGGTCTGCAGTCCCCCTCCAGATCCAAAGACATGCAAAAAGGTGAGCTGGCAAGTTATTATGTTACACACAGGAGCATGTGTGTGTTTTCAGTGATGGACACATTTAATATTTATGATCGAAAGTCTGCTTAAACCCACATACTCCATGGATATTGTTGCACATATTTCTTGAATATGGTTTAACAGTAAGTCAGCACACATGGAAAAGATGCTATAGTATAAAAAAGGATACTTCTTTATCCCCATATTTTACATATACTGCTCAAAATACATGAATAGCTTATAGCAGTTAGTTTTCCATGTGGACCAGATAGGACAGGCTCATTGCAGAGATGAAACATAACTCCAAAATGTATTTTAAAGCCTATTAAAAAGAAAAAACAACTCCCTATATTATAAACAAATGGAAGGCTGATACAGGGGCAACGACTTAATGGCTGTCTGAAAATGCCTCGGGCTGTACTCTCCCATAAATGGGTGTCACAATGGTACAACTGTTAGTGCTGTACCTCAGAGGGCTTGGTCCCCTAGTCTGAGTATCCATATTTAGTGATTTATTCCCCAAATTCGTAAGAGTTTTTACAGTGGCCTCTGCATTTTTGCCACATTCAAAATACATGCTGCCAACTGCACTGGTCAAGCTAAACTGCACAAAGGGACTGTTTCCCCCTTTCAACATTTATCTTTATTCTTTTTTCATTTCCTCTCCTGACATTAAGCTAACAACTTTTTTCATGTATAATACTACATACAAAAATACAAAATACATGTAACAGATCACATTTACACAAACAGGCATACATTGCATATAAAAAAACAGAAAACATATTAGAAAAAAAAATGCTTCCTCAACAAATAACATCCTCCCTTAGAACACAAGTCCAACATTTTCCAACTTTTTAATTTCATGTGCTCTGATTCACAGATACGAGTTGGATAAAACTTTTGATAAAGCAATAGTGCTGAAAGATATAAGCCTTTGGGTTATTGATTTACTAAATTACAGAATCCTCTGATTCGGAACACTAGGTTCTTATGTTGCCACCAGACATAGTCACACACAATGCATAAATAATATTCTTATTAAACATTTGACATATCAAGTATTCTAGAAAACCAGCCAATTCCATCAGTTAAATGCAGCTCACTTCCAAACTTGAATAAGCACTTGGGTGTGGTATACAAAATATTAATAATGAAACAAAATGATAAATGGTTAATATGTTATATATTTCTCCACATCCAAAAAATACTAATAAACTGGGGTCAAGTAAAGATGAAGAAGAATATTGCCCAAGTATCCTTTCACAAACAAATTAAAATCTATACTGCATACCACACCCAAACTTTCAATCTATAAACATTGTATAATTATACAAATCATATTTCTATACATCATACTTTTCTCATTACATGTTAACACCATCCAAGTCTAAAAATATTTACCTAACAGAGGGAAAAGGCAGAGTTATTGGAAATATTTATTGGTAGCCTGTGATCCTATGTTATGGGATAATGCACTGTATTAATGATACAGCAGTAAAATAAGAAACAAACAAACAAAAAAATAGCAGCAACCGCAGAGTTTCATGCAAATTTGGACCACATTATCCCTGAATATCTTTTTCTAAATGACCAGAAAAGAAGGACAATGCACATATGTAAAGAAACAGTAAATTAAGGGGCAAACATTTTTAAGGTACTCCATCATTATAGTTAATTGAAAAGGCAAGTGTAAGTTGAACACTAACTGATAAAAAACTAGATACCTTAACTCATTAATAAATGAGTAATCAAACAGGCAATATTTTACTGGAATGAAATTTCTATTGTCCTGGTCCCCTTCAATAAACACATCACACCAAATGACATTTGACGACCTTTATTACACTTCCATAAACATAACTTTATTAGCCAATAACAGCAACCTTGCATAGCTGATTGAATTTCAGCATCAAAATCTATGTAATGTTAATCAGGGCAGTGTGACCTTGCTCATCCTGACTCAGTAAGCAGTATCCATACCTCCACATGCTTACTTATAAAGCAGCGTTCCACCACTCACTTCACTTACCATTTATTAAATTACAAATCAAACCAAATAAGCAGCTTCCTTACATCCACTCACTTATTTTACTTATGAAGCAGCATTCCATCACTCACTTCATTCACCATTTACTGAATTACACATACAACCAAATAGGCAGTGTAGCCCCCACCTATTTTAAATGTTTTAAACCATAGTAATAGATACTTACAAGTCCAATGAATAACTATTTCCAGAAGACAATATGTAGCCAAACTATGTGGGGGGGGGGGGGAGTTGAGCCTCCCAACCCCACCCCCCTTACTTCACATACTAACTCCAGGATTGCACTACAGTGGGGAAAAGGCCATTTTTAACTTTAAGCAAAATGAGTTTCAGTCAAATGAGTTTTCAGTGAAGTGGGTTTTCAGTGAATCGTGCGCAGGCAACTGAGTTTCAGTGAAATGAGCTTTCAGTGATATGAAGTAGACCCATATATATATATATATATATATATATATATATATATATATATATACACATACATATGCACATTTTAAATATAACAAAATGGCACAGCGGTAACAGCTCAATTGAACTTTAATACTAGTCAAAAATAAGCGCTTTCTTCTGATAATAATCAAACTTCATCAGATAAAACCTCTACAATAGTACAGCAGCTTATATAATAATGGTGTATGTTATTTTATAAGTTGTATCTTAGTTTGCATTTAATATTTTAAATCTGATTATGAATAAGTCCAAACTGTCTGCCTTTTCTTTGATAATAATTGAAAAATTATTAATTTAGGCTACTGGTAGAGATACTAACAATGTCTGTATTTATGGCAGAAATCAAACAGTAGATTGCTATAAATATAATGGGTCTTTGAGGTTAAAGGATTTCTTGCCAATATTCCATGAATCAATAATTAACTGTCATTCTTTTTAAGATTCACGCACATATAAAAGGATGTGTGTGTGTTTTTAGCAGCTCTAACTTTAAGGAATACCTTCCAGGTGAATTGGAGGAATAATTTAAGTTTTTAATAAAATAAGAAGATGTGGTTATTTAACTGAATATGCTACATTTATTTATTTTATTAGCATTTGTTTACCAAAAAAGTCTGACTAGATCATGACAGGCCCCTTTCCAGCAGAGGCCTGGGGAGAAAAGCTGCACAATTATCAAATCTTACAGAATGTCCTACAGTACAATACACTAAGGGCAAAACAGTAAATGTTAACTGTTACATACATCATATAAAAGTAAGTATAAAAACAAAAAAAAAAAAACCAGACAAGAAAGAACCACAAAATTAAAAATATTCCACAGTCACAAGTCAGTTTTACTTTAGCAATGATAAGGTACTGGGTCTTCAAATAAAAGCTGAGAAGTTCAGATTATGCGAGAAGACCCAAAGAACACTACAGGCAAATGACACATAGATTGAATTACAGCAACATTTAGCCAAGATAAGAGTAGGAGAAGCATAGTTTGGAATCCAGAAGTGTTTCTTTAAATAAAATGGCCACAGTTTTAGATGACTGTAGTAATCTACCAGTATTGGGGCAGTACCTAGAAATGAACTTTAGATTTTGTTTAAGCTCTCTGAATGCTTGGTAGTCTGGCTTTTGCAAGGCAGAGCTAACAATGCTTTCACAGTAACAGGACTTTTTAGTTCTTATGATGCTGGGCATTTCGCAATTATTCCCACGACCATGGGGTTAATATATTTAAGTTAGGGGAGGGGACAGAAATACAGAGTGTGCACCCTGTGTAAAGATTGCTTAAGTTCATTTTGTGCATGTTGATGTTTCTGTCTCCTCAATGTCACTTTCTTGATGCTGTGGGGTCTGATGTAGTTGTGTGCGAATGCTCAGTCATGAATCCTGAATCTTTGGCAGATGATGGAAAAACATTAGGAGGTACTCATCACAATGTAAAACTCTGAAGATGGGGAAAAAATGATAATTAATTTTGTTACTAGTGCTCTTGCATTTGTTTTTTGGTACCAGGCTGTTATTATTCTGCAAGATTTATTCTGTTAAAGTTAATCCACACCATAATATGTCAACAATCTCCCTGTTTTTATTTCCTGATCTTTTAGTTGTGGAAAGATAAAAACTTAAATTAAAATACCTAAAGAAGTATTTGTACTCAGTAATGATGGACTTTTATTACAAATTTATAACTACATATTATATGTGCTTTACTTGATTTCAGGCTTCAAGATGTACATGCCTGAGCTATAGTGTCATACAAAATGAGAGAAAGCAAACATTTTGGGAAATAAATCACCTAAGTGTATATACACTTTTGCTTACTTAATTAGTTTTTCCTTCTTCAAATTCAACTTATGATTGCAACTGTGTTTAAATTAAAGTTCTCTTCTTCTTGGACCTTCTATTGAATATCCTTCTATATTACTGTATATGTAATACTTTTTTCCATATAATATTCTCATAATGTAATACAAAAAAGTAAGTTTGATTTATATACTCTTAAGGTCCGTGCAATTCTGAAGATAAGATCTTTGAGCACTGTGAAGGCTGCCGGCCTAGCTAGATAGAATTTTGTAAATAATTATATGTCATTGTAAATATTAAAATGATCTACAGGCTTGTGTAACAAATGTGTTATGTTCTGAGCTTCAAAAATGTAACCACAGTGCACCCTGCTGGAAGAAAGCTGATGACTAAAGCATTTTATGACTCTCTGATCTCGAGCAAGGAGACAGGATATCTGGGCTAGGAAATACTTTCTATTGTTCGAAGACAGAAATAATTACTAGGTTTTACATGTAAAGGGTATTTTATTGCTGTGGTTTCCTGGCAGGTGCAGATTACAAAAATAAATGTTAAAATTTCAAGTTCTGTAAGCCTGGGAAACATAAGTAGAAGTATCAAAAATGATGTAATCTGAAATGACTCAGCAGTAATGTGTATTATCAATTTAAAACTTTCTTAGAGAGAAAGATTGAGCATTTTTGTATGCCTTCAGAGCTGATAACAGCTCACCAGCACTTTGCCTTGTAAGCAGAATTTAGATCATACTTTCTGTTAGAGACAGATAGGAATATAGCCAGAGTAGTCTAGCTGTTTTCTATATTTATGTCGGATTATCCTACCATATTATTTTAAGGTATTTTCCTGTGACTTCTGAACTCTGTATTAGCACCGTGTTAAATTGATGAGTATTGTCTTGTGTTTTTATTATTAAATATTTTTAAACTTTCAACTGCGGCTGTTTTTGTGTAGAGAGAATTAAGCTCTCAGTATACTTGCATGTAATTTGGTGATACTGTCTAAGCCACTCCAATAGCTTTAGCCCTCAGTTACTATTTTGATAACAGTAATAGCACACAGTGGAATTGATCACCCTTTGGGAAGGGCCTTATAGTAGCTGATAAGTAGTGGTTGGTGGCAGTGATTTCTACCTTATAGTCTGGGGAAGAGGGGGCATTGCTGGAGAATCTGTGTCAGCCTTCCCAGGAGTGTGTTTCTTTGTATATAATTCATATCTCAAAGTGTGTGTGTGTGTCAGCTACTTGGGCAGGGACATGAAGCACAGGATGGACAGAGAGGGTGCTGGAGGTTTTGGCTTAACCACTCGGCTGAGATATGTACCCTCTTACTGTGCCAGTGGGGAGTCTTATTGGGGATCTGGAGAGAAAGAGAATGTAAATGTCAATAAAGCCAGCAGAAAATGTGGAAATCCACAATTTTATTTAAACAATTAAATATAACATGACAGAGGTAGAAGGAAATAAACCCAACTACCTGCTCCAAACCGGTTTCGGCTGTAATAGCCTTCTTTAGTGAGTAAACATGAGCAACAAAATATACACTCATTTATATGCGTCACATAAAGCTGTTCATTGGTGCATTATAATTCACCATTAAGTCCAGGTGGAAATAGAGCTCCTAGCTTGATAATCCATTTACGTTCTTAAAATTAAATAAATCATGTCATCATGATTTGTCCCTACATCTACCCACAATACAGTCTATAACAGTAAAATAAAACGATGCAATATTGTGTTTGCACACGTTTATACAAAGCATTGGTAGAACGTTTATGCCTAATGTCACTGAGATGTCCCCCAATTCTAAGACGGAAAGGTCTAGATGTTTGTCCCACATAGAATGAGGAGCATGAACAAGTGACCAAATAAACTACTCATTCTGTGCTACAATTAGCCCAAAAATTAATATTAAAAACCACTGATGTATTACAACTATTAAATTCCCTTGTTTTCTGAACCCTGGAGCAGGGAATGTAGTGTCCACATGGTGTACAACCTATTAATGGGCCACCTGTAAGTGTACGCTGAGTGGGAACCATAGAACTAGGTCCCACCCTCTTTTAGTGACAAGTCCATGTGGACACTGCATTCACTGCTATAGGGTTCAGAAAACAAGGGAATTTAGTAGTCGCAATACATCAGTGGTTTTTAATATGAATTTTTGGTATAATTGTAGCACAGAATGGGTAGTTTATTTGGTCACTTGTTCATGCTCCTCATTCTATGTGGGACAAAAATCTAGACCTTTCTGTCTTAGAATTGGGGAGCATCTCAGTGACATTAGGCATAAACATTTTACCAATGCTTTGTATAAATGTGTGCAAACACAATACTGCAGCGTTTTATTTTACTGTTACAGATTGTATTGTGGGTAGATGTAGGGACAAATCATGATGACATGATTTATTTAATTTTAAGGAAAGTAAATGGATTATCAAGCTGGGAGCTCTATTTCCACCTGGACTTAATGATGAATTATAATGCACTAATGAACAGCTTTATGTGACACATATAAATGAGTGTATTTTTTGTTGCTCATGTTTACTCACTAAAGAAGGCTATTACAGCCAAAACCGGTTTGGGGCAGGTAGTTGGGTTTATTTCCCTCTACCTCTGTCATGTTATATTTAATTGTTTAAATAAAATTGTGGATTTCCACCTTTTCTGCTGGCTTTATTGTCATTTACATTTGCTACTTTTTGAGCCATGCAGTAGCCGTACTTGCATCATGTAATCAGTTGAGAAAGAGAGAAACCAGCCCCAGACTGACTGTGATCTCTGTGTGCTCTTAAGGGAAATTGTACTTTACTGTGTGTGTGTAATTGCTATCTTCACAATGTGGATGCCCCACACTGGTGCTAGTGGTGAGGATCGAGGCTCCTTGATTACTGGGCCAATGCATGGGCATCACATATTAATTGTTTGGCAGTGGTGGGATATCCACATCAGATATTAATTTGCTGATAGTGGTGAGTTAACCACATCACATATTAATTGGCTTGTAGTGGTGTGGATGATGAACTCCTGTAGCTTGTGTACAGTGATCACTGAAGGTGCTTTTATACTCTGCTCTAAAATCAGCCATGCAGTGAATATTCATAGTTCAGATCACAATTGTTTTATTTCTTTTGTTAGCTTATGTAGTCAGGGACAGCAGGCAAGCATGTCAGCAGACGAGTACGGTAAGCTGGCAATGAACCAGTTGGCAGAAATGTGCCAGGCTAAAAGACTGGTGCATGGAAATCCAACTAAAGCAGACATGATTGCAGCTTTTGACTCAGCTGTATCAGAAAATAGCAACCAAGAGGATGATCAGACTGGCCGTGGGGATGTACAACACTCAGAGAATGGACAGCTCAACTTTTCTACAGAGCACTTAAAAAATCCATCTGGAGTTAAAGAGACTTGAGTTGGAGGCCAAGCGGTTGGAAATAGAAGCAGCACAGAAACTGCGATGTCTGCTGGCTGAGGACAATGAGAAACTGCTACTCCTGGAAGCTGAAGAGAAGGAGAGGCAGATGCAGCATGATAAGGAGATGCGGACTCTTCACAAGAGTCATGAAGGTAATGGGGAAGGAATTAACTGAACCCCAGAAGCAAAAAAGGTCAGTAAATTTCTTCCACATTTTACAAAGGGGGATAATTTTGATTCATTCACATGTTTAAGAGGGTATGTAACCAGTATGAGGTTGACCAAAGTCTCTAGGCACAGTTCCTGGCCCCTTTTGTCCAAACTGTCTGACCATGATTTCTTAAATTATAATGCTGTAAAGAATTGTTTGCTAGAATTTTTTAAGCTAACACCTGAAGCGTACAGGAAAACGTTTCATGAGCATAGACGCAAGGCAGATAAGTGTGTCTGAATATGTTGCTGAACTGAGCACTTATTTTTATAGGTGGGCAGGTGGATGTCAGGTCACCACTTTTGAAGGGCTGGCAGACCTTTTGGTAAAGGAACAAGCCCTTAGCATTTTGCCTGAGGACATGAGGATCTGGTTAGCTGATAGACTACTGTAAATGACTTGGGGAAAAAGGGAGACTTATACCTTGCTAGCAGGGCATCCCTGCACAGGAAATGGACACACAGTGCTGCTCATGGGTCTAAGGGAACCCCATGGTGAGAAGCTCAGACTGCCCCAACAGAATTTGACAGTAGCAGATGAAGCCGCTAGTCCAGGTACACATCCAGGATGTACAGTTGAATGTTTTGAATGCAACCAGTGGGGCCATGTGGTGTGTAGATGTCCATGGAGGCAAGGTGGGGAAAATAAGGTGAGGAACCAATAAGTGGGAATGGCAAAATGCCAATAGTAGGTTGTCTTGAGACAACAGGGCACCAACCTACCATCCTGCAGATGTCTTGATTGGGAAGGACTTTGATAAGGCAGTACCATGTGTTAATACAGTTACAAGCAAGTCAGGCTTGGAAATGAGCATGTGGGTCTGGTAGCCTGGGTAGACCCAGACAGACCTCATACTTGCAGCCAGGACTGGTGAGGTGGTTACTTCACGGAGGGTGCTACCCTGTAGCAGTGAGACTGAAGGTGAGCCACAGATGCTTGTTGGTACTGATGTTGCCTTGAACAGAGTGACTGCAAAGGTAGAGGTGAGTAGTAGTACCCAGGCTGACAGTGAGGCACTGCTGTCAGAGGATACCAGACTTCCTGTAGAAAGGGAGCTGGGAAGAGTTACAAAGAGAGAGTTCTGACAGGATCAACTCTCAGACCCTACATTACAAGGCCTGAAGCAGATAGCTAGTGAGGCACCTGATTCTCAAGGGAAGGGGGAATCTTTATATTGGGAAAAAGGGTTACTGAATAGAGACTGGATATGTGAGGGAGGGCTACAGGTGACAGAATACAGCAGTTGGCAGTGCCTAGAGCCAACCATCTAGCACTTCTAGCCATAGCCAATGATATTTCCCTTGCAGGTCATATAGGCATAAAACATACAAGCAGACATATTATGCCTAACTTTTATTGGCCTGGAATTTCCAGAGATGTAACAGGGTACTGCAGGACCTGTGAGCAGTGCCAAAAGGTAGACAAGGTGGGAGATGAGGTGAAAGCTCCTTTGATGCCTTTGCCTGTGATTGAGGAGCCATTTTAGAGGGTAGCTATGGATATTGTGGGGCTTTTGAGTATCCCAGGTTCCAAAAGGAAATAGTGCATCCTAGTGGTAGTACATTATGGTATAAGATACACTGAGGCAGTGGCTCTGTCCTCCACTGAGGCAGAAAAGGTGGCAAATGCTTTGTTAGAGATTTTCAGCAGGTTAGTTTTCCCAAAAGAAATACTGACTGATAGAGGTGCCAATTTCATGTCAGACCTATTGGCTTGCCTGTGGAAGTACTGTGGGCTGAAGCACATAAAGACAATCCCTAGACTAATGGTCTTGAGAGGTTAAGCTCTACACTCAAATCCATGCTACAAGCATTTGAAGACCAGTTTAAGAGGAGGTGGAACAAATATTTACCCCATCTTTTGTTTGCTTACAGGGTGGTTCCCATGAATCCACAGGTTTTTCACCATTTAAGTTGTTGTATGGGCATTTGTTGAAGGGAACTCTAGATTTAATTTGAGAGGAGTGGGAGAGTGAGTGTGAATCTCACAAGGGGTCTGTTGTGGCATATGTCCTAAACCGCAGGACAAGGCTCGGGGAACTCATGAGCTTGGCCCAGGAGAACCTGTCAGAAGCCCAACAACAGGAAAAGGTCTGGTATGACAGGAATGTTCGAGCTAGAGAGTATGCTGCAGGGCAGCAGGTAATGGTTCTCATTCCTGTCAGACAAAAGCTGCAAGCAGCCTGGGAGGGACCCTGCAAGGTGGTAGGAAGGTCAGTGATGTGAACTACATGGTGGAAGTACTAAGCAGGCGGCAGGGGCACATATTATACCATGTTAATATGATAAAACCTTACCATGACAGGGAGGCCCTTGTGGCAAGTATTTGCAGTGGATTGCAGGAGTGTCTGAGGGAGATAAGGTGACTGATTCCCTCAGTGAGGGCTGGAATGACACCTCATTGGAAGGAGTGGCAATGTCCAAGCAGCTATCGCCTACCAAAGTTCAAGAAATCCAATCAGTGTTACAGGAGTTTGGGGACATGTTCACTGGGAAGCCAAGGTGCACCCACCTGGTGCACTACCAGGTGGATACAGGACCCCAAAGGCCTATTAAGCAGGCCCCTTATAGGGGTGCCTGAGAGAGTCAAACAGACTCTGAGGGAGGAGATGCAGGAAATGTTGGAACTAGGGGTAATTCAGGAGCCCAACAGTCCATGGGCCTCCCCAGTGGTGCTGGTTCCAAAGAAGGATGGCAGCACCAGGTTCTGTGTGGACTACAGGAAATTAAATAGTCACACAGAGTCAGATGCTTACCCCATGCTTAGGGCAGATGAAGCCCTAGAGCAGCTGGGTGGGGCTAAGTATCTTACCATCATTGATCTTCCCAAGGGCTACTGGCAGGTGCCCTTAACTCCCAGTGCTAGAGAGAGGTCAGCCTTTGTGACTCCTTTTGGTTTGTATGAGTTCACAAAGATATCATTTGGGATGAAAAATGCCCCAGTGACTTTCCAAAGGCTGGTAGATCATATCCTAGCACGAGAGTTTGCCCTTCCTTACTTAGATGATATTGCCATCTACAGCCATTCTGGCAAGAGTACCTTCAGCATGTGAGGGGAGGTACTGGGCAGACTACAGATGGCAGGGTTGACCATTAAGCCAAGCAAATGTCAGGTGGGTATGGCAGAGGTCTCCTACCTGGGACATACAGTGGGGAGTGGTAAGATCAGGCCAGAACCTTCCAAAGTGGAAGCCATTTAGTCATGGCCTGCACCTGTTAGCAAAAAGCAGTTGAAGGCATTTTTAGGGACAGCAGGGTACTACAGAAAGTTCATCCTAAGTTACAGTACAGACCTGACAAGGAAAATCAGGCCAGATAAGGTAGTGTGGACCACAACATATAAGCAGGCATTCCAGAAGTTTAAAGAAGCTTTGGGAGGGCCCCCTGTGTTTTCCAGTCTAGATTGCAGCAAATAATTTGTTGTGCAGGTGGATGCTTCAAACCATGGGGTGGGGGTTGTACTTAGCCAGATTTCTTCAGAGGCAAAAGAGCAACCAGAAGTTTATCTCAGTCGTAGGCTCCAACCCAGGGAGGAATGCTATGCATCTGTAGAAAAGGAATGTCTAGCCATAGTGTGGGCTTTGCAGAAACTTCACCCTTATCTCTATGGAAGGGAATTTACTGTAGTTACAGATCACAATCCCCTAACACAGTTACTTTGAGCTAGCCAGCAAAATGCCAAGTTGCCTAGAGTTGCAAGCATATATGTCAGTGCAGCACTGCAGTGGGATTGGCAACGCCAATGCAGATGGGCTCTCAGGACAGAGAATAGGGTAAGGTATACCCAGACAGATTCAACCCTCTCAAGCATAATTTCTCAAGGGCTGCCAATGAAATAATTCTGTTTCATTGTAAATATTAAAATGATCCACAGGCTTGTGTAACAAATGTGTTATGTTCTGAGTTTCAAAAATGCAACGACAGTGCACCCTGCTGGAAGAAAGCTGAGGAGTAAAGCATTTTAGGACTCTCTGTTCTCAAGCTAGGAGACACTTTTTATTATTCTAAGACAGAGATAATTACTAGGTTTTACACGTAAAGTGTCGTTTATTGCTATGGCTTCCTGGCAGGTGCAGATTACAAAAAGAAATGTTAAAATTTTAAGTTCTGTTAGCCTGGGAAACTTAAGTAGAAGTGTCAAGAATGATGCAATCTGAAATGACTCAGCAGTAATGTGTATTATTAATTTAAGACTTTATCAGAGAAAAAGACTGAGCATTTTGTATTTGTCTTCAGAGCTGACAACAACTCTCCAGCACTTTGCCTTGTATGCAGAATTTAGAACATAGTTTCTCTTAGAGACAGATAGGAATATAGCCGGATTTTTCTAGCTGTTTTCCATATTTATGTCAGACTATGCTACAATATTGTTTTAAAGTATTTTCCTATGATTTCTGAACTCACTATTAGCACTGCATTGAATTAGTGAGTACTGTCTTGTGTTTTTATTTATTATTAAATATTTTTAAACATTTCAATGGTGACTGTTTTGTGTAGAGATAATTTAAGCTCTCAGTGTACTTGCATGTAATTTGGTGATACTGTATAAGCCACTCCAATAGCTTTAGCCCTTGGTTACACTATTTGGATAACAGTAATAGCACACAGTGGAATTGGTCACCCTTTGGGAAGGACCTTATAGTAGCTGATAAGTAGTGGTTGGTGGTAGTGATTCCTACTTTACAGTCTGGGCAGGAGGGGCATAGCTGGAGAACCTGTACCAGCCTTCCCCAGCAGTGTCTGTGTGTTTGTATGTAATTCATATCTCAAAGTGTGTGTGTCAGCTACTTGGGCAGGGACATGAAGCACACTGGTTGGACAGAGAAGGTGCTGGAGGTTTTGGTTTGACCACTTGGCTGAAATCTGCACCATGTAGCTGTGCCAGTGGGGAATCTTATTGGGGATCTGGAGAGAAGCCAGCCCTAGACTGACTGTGGTCTCTGTGTGCTCTTAAGGGAAATTGTACTTTACTGTGTCTGTACTTATCCTCCCAAAGTGGATGACCTTCATTGGTTCTAGTGGTGAGGATTGAGACTCCTTGATTACTGGGCCAGTGCACGATCACAAGCACCACTGGATTTTTCACACTGAAAATAGGACCTTGTGAATCAATCTCAACACATTTTCAAAGATACATCAGTCTTTTTCCTGCTTGTCCTATACTGCAACTAGAAGATATATGTGCATTAATACTACTAAAGTTAGCTATACATCTAGAAATCTGGTCGTAAAGCTGTAAAAGTAATGTTTGGAAAACCACTTAGGAATACTACCAAACAAACAAAATGTAAAATAAACATCAACAGGGATAACAGTTTACCACAATAAAGTTGAATCCGTTAAGTGTTTTTCATTCAGTGTAATTATTTGAACTTGTTCAGTCATTACATTGTATAGAAACGTGAATTTTAAAATGCCTCAATTATGATCACATGATAGTAACAAAGCCAATGAACATAAAAATCAATTAAAGATCCAATGAAATCTGCTTCTACTTAAAAAACTAATTAGAAAATAGCTTATAAAAAATATCTTATAAAGACAGGAAATTTAAATGAATCTTATTAGAAATTATTCGACATTGTTTATTAATTCAAATACATATCTAGTTAAGCTTTTAAGCTTAGGCAGACACAATATATACACTACATCATTTAAACCAGGATGTGAGTATGCATTTAAGCAAACCTGCCAGAGTAATTCAAGTGTATCCAAGTTAAGATTACTTGGACCACCCTTATTGTCAAAAGCCACCTGGTCGATAACATGAAATTTGAAAAAATGGTAGTGATATAGCATAATATGTTTCACTAAAGCATGATCAGATTTCTAATTATTAATTCTAAACAAATGCTTGCATACTCTTTCTTTCAATTTCTTCTCAGTCTTCCCGACATAGTAAGTAGTACATCCCTGACACTTAGCAAGATACACCACCATTCAGGAATTACAATTAAATCTTCCCCATTCTTTTAAACCTCATACCATTTACTGTGAAAGTGCAGCACAAATTCAAATGCTTACATTTCACACCTAAAATACCTGGGCATTTAGGAATACTTTGGATGTTCTTTTCTAATAATTGTTTAAAATTAACACCCTTTCTAAATATCATACTGGGGCATTCATCTACTTTAGTTGAAATACTTATTTCATCAGTGAGGATTCTCCATTTCTTAGTGATGATTTTCTTATGATTTGTCCCTTCTGAACTTTAAGTACTTATAAAACTCAAAAAGGGATCAACAAAAGTTAGCCCTAGTAACATTCCCATTTTTACTGATATTAAGAAGGGGGTACTGTGCTTCTGCAGCTTGATTTACTTTACGCTCCAAAGAAAAAAAAAACAACCTATTAGGTAAAATAAAAATAAAATTTAAATTGTACTTCAGAAATTAAATCAGTTAACTCATCCTGATACACACATTTTAAAAACATTCTCAAGTTTGCACATTCTATTAAAACTTCTTCCTCTAAAGTTACCATCTTTGCTGCTCTCACTAGTCGTCCTTTGACAACTGAGCATTTTTGATGGTTAGGATGTAAGGTTGAAAAATGTAAAAAAAAAAAAAAAAAGCATTAGAATACGTACTCTTTCTAAAAATATTTGCAATATAACTACAATGAATTCTATCCTTCCTTAGCTCAACATCCAATGAGATCTTTACAAAATTAGTCATGGTATTGAAGTACCAAACAAGTTTGGAAGCTTTTCTTTCATCACCCTTAAAAATAATAAATATGTCATCTAAATATCGGGTAAGGAAATGTATTTTATTTATTTGGCACACTTTAAAAATAAACTCATGTTTCCAATAAGCCATGATTAAATTGACAAAGCTTGTACCACAAGGGGACCCCATTGCCACACTCATTTTTTGCAAGTAAATTTCCTTATCAAACATAATAAAATTATTTGCCAAAATAATTTCAAGTTCTTCCACTAGAGAAATGTGGAGTGTATCTTTAGATCTCATCATAAATGAGACCTATTCTATGCCTTCCAAATGAGATATTGATGTAAACAGCTCTCCTACGTTTATTGTTAGAAAACTGAATTTTAGATCAAACTCCAACTCATTAATTTTCATTAAGAATGACGAGTCCTTACAAATTTGATTTTCTGTACTTACAAATTTCTTCAAAATGACATCTACAAATTTTGCAGAAGGATAAGTTATAGAATTCCTGCCATTAACAATGAGTCTCATGGGAGTGTTAGTTCAGTCTTTATGGATTTTAGGGATTCCAAACATGATCGGAGTTACTGGTGTCAACATGTTCAGAAAATTAAATAAATTTAAATCAATCCTAGCTTTGATAAATAAATTGTTTATGTAACTCCTGATACGCTGGTAGGTTACATTCATTTCATTAACAGAAATGTATTCATATGCATCACTTTCCAAAATACTTTTCATCTTACACACAATCTGTTAAATCCATAAAGACTAACCCACTCCCCTTGTCAGGCTTCATCACTCCCCTTGTCAGGCTTCATCACTCCCAATGGTGCCTTACGTAAATTATTTAAAGCACTCCACTCTGTTCTGTTTAAATTACTACTACTATTACTAAACCTACTGTTCAACAAAGAAGAGAAATCCAACTCACAGATACATTCAAAGTTTGATAAAGTCAAGTATAATGGGGGGGGGCTGTAAGTACTAGAAACTCTGAAATCAGTGTGGTCATTATTGCTAATACCCAAAAGCAATGACAAATTTAATTTACATACAAATAATTTAAAGTCCAAAATGGCTTTAGGTAAATCTGCTCTATGTGAAGGAACACATGTCAGGCCCCTGGAATGGATGTCAGCTAAATCTTGCTCATCTTGAAAGGATGAATAGTTATAAATTTTAAACTCACCTGAACTGTTGATTAAAGTCACACAGTTAGCTTCCAGTGGCATTGTTGGACTATTGGCTTCTGCTAATAGCACTACCTCCTACGTCTGTTCGCTTTCCGTGAATGATTACTGTGTTATTTCTATTGTGCCGGCTGATAGCCAACTGACCTCAATGCCTGAAAATCCTGTTGCTGGTTTCCCTCATTGGAAACAGTTCCATTGGTGTTGGTATTGGGAAGCTGCTTGTTACATCTACTGGATATCCATTCACTACATCTTCCTTCCACAAACCATCACTGGCTTCCTGGTTAATGTGTGACATAGAAGGGGTTATGTTTTGATTGGCATCAGCAACATTATTCTCTCTCTCTCTAGGTGGGTATGTGACAGGACTACCAATCATATTCCAAACTTGTGAAGGAGGAGGGAGAGGATACGCTGACCCTTTATTATAGTCAGCCCAATCTCTATGTAGCTGTTTAAGTTTGGTGCTTTTAAGCTTCTCAAGATGCTGGTCAATACTAGAGAATAACCTGTTATAATCAAACCTATAATGAAAAAAAGTCATTATCCAACTTAATTGTGTTATCCAGTTCAGTTAATTCAATTGCAATGTTATCAGCCACTGTCCGGTAATGTGTGATCATTAAGTCAAGAAGCATCTAAGCCATGTTTGTCAAATAGTTTAAGTCCAAATGGAAGTTGGAATTCACCTCCAAGCCAGTAGGGAATTGCCAAGAACGCAACCCCTTTGGGACTAATTTTTACCGAATGCATTCCTGAAAGTAGGTAATTTCCAACTGTAACTTCTTATATTTTAAAAGTTTGTAATCAAACATTTTAAGGTTGCTGACTATATTGTTCCCCATAGCCGGATGACCCGAAGGTGCAGCAATTGAATGATCAATAAAAGACATAAGTGCATTTAACCAGTTTGTAAAGTTCAGGACCCCAATAAGCCTTTCAAGCTTACATCCTTACGATCAAAAATGCTTAGTTGTCAAAAGACAACTAGTAAGAGCAAGGATGGAGACTTTAGAGGAAGAATTTTTAATAGGATGTGCAAACTAGAGGAGAAGGTTTTCAAAACATTGGTATCTGGATGAGTTAACTAATTTAATTTCTGAAGTACAATATAAACGGAGTTCAGTAATGTACAGACTTATTTTAATTAATAGGTTGTTTTTCTGGACAATTTAGTAAATCAAGCTGTAGAAGCACAGCAGTCTCCCCCCTCTTAATATTAATGAGGGTGGGAATATTACAAGGGTTAGCCATTTTGTTGATCGCCTTTTGAGTTTTAAAAGTACCTACAGTCCAGATGGGACAAATCTTAAGAAAATCATCACTTAAAATTAGAGAATTCTCACTGATGATCTAAGTATTTCAACTAAAGTAGGTGAATGCCCCAGTATGATATTTAGAAGGGGTGTTAATTTTAAGCCATTATTAGAATAAAACATCCAAAGTATTCCTAAACACCCAGGTATGTTTAGGTGTGAAATGTGTACATACTGTAAGCATTTGGATTTGCGCTGCACTTTCACAGTAAATGGTATGAGGTTTAAAACAAGGGGAAGATTTAATTTTAATTCCAGAATGGTAATGTATCTTGCCAAGTGTCAGGGATGTACTGCTTACTACATCGGGAAGACTGAGAAGAAATTGAAAGAGAGAGTATGCCAGCATTAATAAGGAGAAATCTGATAATGCTTTAGTGAAACATATTATGCTGCATCACAACCATTTTTTCAAATTTCGTGTTATCGACCAGGTGGCTTTTCACAATAGGGATGGAATGGTCCAAGTAATCTTAACTTGAATTACTTTGGCAGGTTCATTTAAATACATGCTAACATCCTGGTTTAAATGATATAGTGTCTATATTGTGTCTGCTTAAGCTTAAAAGCTTAACTAGATAGGTAGTTGAATTAATAAACAATATCAAATAATTTCTAATAAGATTCATTTAAATTTGCTGCTTTTATAAGATATTTTTATAAGCTATTTTCTAAGTAGTTTAAGTTTAAGCTGATTTTATTGTATCTTTATGTTCATTGGCCGTGTTACTATCATGTGATCACAATAGAGGTGTTTTTAAATTCCCATTTCTATATAATGTAATGTCTGAAGAAGTTCAAGTAATTTCACTGAACAAAAAGCTCTTAACAGAATAAACATTATTGGGCTCAACTATTATCCCTGTTGCTGTTTTATCTTGCATTTTAAAAGTAATATTTATTTATTTTTTTTATTTAACTTTTGTTTACCATGAAATTCTGACTGGGACGGAGCCCATTTTGAGCGGAGACTTGGGCAGAAACACTCCAAATGCATGTGTTTGGAATGTGGGAGGAAACCAGAACACCGAAAGGAAACTTATGTGAACACAGAGCAGACTTGTAGACTCCACATAGATGGCACCCCAGCAGAGAATTGAACCGGAGAACCTCTTGCTGTGAGGCAACAACACTGACTGCTGCCGCACCGCACCACCCAGAAATATATTTCAAAGCATTGCAAAAGGAGAGCAAAAGATGTTACAGAAAAAAAGAAAGCAGACAGATGATTCATATGCTGAAATAAAATGTAAAGCTAATTACAGAAAACAAAACTGTTCATAAGTTAACTTTAAATTTAAATAACATTACATAGTGCCACTGATGAAAAGCTAATGAATACATGATGAAAGAAAGGCATGTATGCCAGCTGAAGGCAAACAAGTTCGAGATGATGTATTAGTCTGCATTTGACCGGATTAATCTTATCACAAGGGCAAGATGAGTCTGTAACTAAGGTGAGCTACCTAGCTTTGGGAATCAGGCAGGTCAGCTAACCTCAGGTGAATGAGAAGTGTTAGGTCTTCTGGATAAATAAAATGCTGGCTGAATACAAAAGAAGCAGAAGGCAGAAAAGGAGTATTCTTCACTTTGGAAAACTCCTGAGGTGGCAAGAGGTCTGATAACAGCTTTTTGGACTGTGAAAAGAGACAGTTCCCACAGCAGGTACTTTAGGAGAACAGCTTGCCAGAAATCTGTATCTATCAATTCTCTAGGGTATAACACTGTGTAGAAAAAGTGTGAGAAAAGCTGGAAACATCCAGCTGAAAAGCTTTATGTGTGAGTGTATGTGTGAAAATGAGCCAGAGAGGGAGAGTGAAACAGGAAAGTTAACTGTCTGCAAATATGTAAAGTATAAATCATATCAAACATATAAACACAGCAAAGGCATGAGAGATTTTTCTGGTAATAAGTTGAAAAATTACTGTGTGCTTTAATTAACAATGAGATGAAGCAACAACCATTTATTTAAAGGTTTGTGAGTTATATAAACAGAAGCAGTAGTATTTGAAATATTTTTTCTACCCTTGACCTTAATGCATTTTTATCTGCAAACAATCCCTAGTAAAACAGAAACCTTTTCTACCCTATTGGACTGTGTGCATGTGATTTTATATATATAACACACACACAAATATGTGTTTGTGTGTGTATTTATATGCAACTGTAACAAACATCTATATGCATTATGTAAATATTCATGTGTGCATATGTATATAGACACAAACACACATGCATTTGCAAGAAATAAAGCACTTGGAATGTGGTACAGATGTTACTTTAAGCCCATGGATATTGCAAGGTGTAAGCTTAAAGGGTGGTGGTGATCTACTAGTGAATTTACTAACAGTCTTACTGTATTTATAAAACAGTCATATGCATTTTATACATTGTAACAAAGGGTGTCAAGTTGAGATTAACTGAGGGCTGCTAAAGGTTGACCACACACAGCTGATGGAAACTAAGAAAAACACTTTTGTTATATTAACACCCTACACAATCTAGTTTTAATATTCTAACTGTAACCCACTTGACAAACATTTTTTTTAAGTATTACAGAAAATATATTAAATAATTTTAAGCACAGTTGACAAAACCACGTACCTAACACCTCCACCAGTAATGTGTTACAGACAATTATATAACTGCACTCAGTGGGCCGATCACAGAGTATAGTGCCTCTTTTGGTATATGCACATACATACACTTGTCAGAACTATAATAATCATAAAGCTTTATCCCTAAAACAATCATGGTCCTAAATCATAAAAACTATGCAAATAGACACAAAGCCTACTATCTTTTCAGAGTATCATACAGTCAACTGAGAGGTGACCCCAGCCATGTATATTGGGCCTTAACAAGACCTATTAAACATCTGAAAGCCCAATGGGATCATAAACACTCACTAAAGAGATGTCAATTCCACTTGCAGATTTACAGAACATACTGTAAGGATAGACATGTATCGCAGAGAATAGCAAAGGACTTCTCTTACTCTAGTCAAAGGCAATTTAAATGAATTTATGGGTTCAAATTCAACAGTGGTTTAGCAGGAGTGACCCTCATGATTAGGGAAACCTGCAATTACCTCTACATACACTTGTTCTAACCATAAAACTAATAAACACCGAAATCTGTAAGGACAATCTGAGGCACGTCAACCATATACAGAACACTTTTATTAAACCTTTTGAGCGCTTTCATCTCAAAAAGTGAGACTTCATCAGAAACAAAAAACTCAATCAGTGCCATTTAAATACTTGTTTAAAATCATGACATCACTAATCAATCATGAATTTAAAGGTATATATATACCCAACCAAAGCAAAGCACATATATTATACTATAATGAGAAAAATGTATATGTACAAATTATTGTAAATAGTTCATCTGGTCAAAACTTGATAAATACATTGTTAAATTAAACAAGATATAAACTATGAACTCAATTATAAACATTTTAAAACAGCTAAACTCATAGATAAAAAATATATATATATGTAATTATACATGTATATATAAAAATATTGTGTCGTGTATAATATGCCTAACCAACCCCTATCAAATAAATGCCACATTTTATATTAAATTACATATATAATATAATAACACTTGATAAAAAATATAACTGGATAAAAAATGAAATAATATTAAATATAATACTTCACATTCTGTTAGCTCTTTCTAATAACATAGGTGCCAAAGAGACATGATCATTTAAACCTGGTGGAAACATTGCAGCCAGTCTAAATTGCCACTGACTTTCTTTCTTTTTTAGGGTGTTTTTCCAATCACCCCCTCTCGTATTTACCTGTACAACATCCAGAATACCAAAAACAAATTTTTCAAAATTATCACAAACTGCTGCATGCCTATATAGAGCATTAGTGAATTTTTGATTTTTTATATCATTTAGATGTTCATATATTCTGTTTTTTAACATACGCTCCGTCTTACCTACATAAAAATGTCCGCTAGTGTGACACCTAGCTAAATACACTACTCCCCTGGTATTACAATTACCTTTCTTAAAGTATATCTTACTTTTCATATTATTGTCCAAAACCAAACTAGATTCCTTACTAATATATGGACAATAAGGACACATACCACACTGCCTAGTCCCTTGTGTAACTGGAGTGGCATTATTCAACCTATATTCTAACAACTGTTTGACATTATATCCCACCTTATTAATGAATCTGGGTTTATTACCCACCTTATTAAAAATATCTTCATTTGTTCTAAATATACTCCAATTTCTTTCCAAAGCCTGCCTAATCATAGTAGTTTTGGTATTATACTGTAGAACACAAGCTTTTCTAAAATCTTTGGTCGTATCTTTATAACATTTAATAGTGCTATCAATTACTATTTCTGGAGGGGTACCAAGTAGGGGTTTATATTTATTCCCCCACTCATTATATATTTCTTGGAGAATGCTATCCAACAACTGTGATGGATAGCCTCTCTCAAGAAACATATTGGAAAGAACCTGAAATTCACTAGTCAAATCATCCTTGTTGGATGTCATCCGTGCTACCCTAATAGCTTGTCCTTTGACAATGCTGATCTTTTGTCCTAAAGGATGATCACTCTCAAAATGTAGATAAGCATTACAAAAAGTCCTTTTTCTATATATCTGTGATTTAAATTTTCCCTCTTCTTTAGATATATATGTGTCCAAGAAACTAATGGCTTGCCTATCATACCGAAAAGTGAAACTCAAAAAATCAGTACTAGAATTTAAATAATCTATACATTCTGGAATTTCATTTTCCAGACCCCCCACAAGATAAAAATATCGCCTAGGTATCCAAGATATAATCTAATATTTTTCCAAAACAAACTTCGCATGACATGTTGATTTTCCCAGCCCAATAGAACTAAATTGGAAGATACAGGTGAACATGTTGCTCCCATCGGGACACCCTTTATCTGCTGATAGTATTCCCCCTTGAACCAAAGAAAATTATTATCCAAAACTATACCCATAAGTTCACAAATCAATTTGACCATGTCATTCTCCAACTCTGAATATTGAAAAAGAACCTCTTCAAATAATGACAAACCTTCCACCTTGGGAATACTGGTAAAAAGATCCTTTACATCTATTGTTAGAAATATAGTATCTTCATTATATAATTCTTGTTTGACACTCAAGAATTCCCAAGAATCCTTTAAAAGATGTGGAATCTTATTAACTACGTCTTGTACACAGAAATCTATAAATACTGCTAATGGATGAATTTTGGACCCCCTTGCTGCTACAATGGGTCTAAAGGGTGGTTTATTTATGTTTTTATGCAGCTTTGGAATACCAAAGAAAACAGGTACCACTGGGTCTTTTCTGTATAGAAAATCATACATTTCCTGTCAATTCTACCATCCAACAAATATTTATCCAAATAACAATTTATCCTAGAATATGCTATATTTAACTGATTTATAGAGGTTCCTGTATAGGTACTATCATTAAATAATAGATTCAACATTTCATTTGAATAATCCATACTACGAAATAAAACAATGCCGTCCCCTTTATCAGGAACCATAATGTGTATATTCCTGTCTCTCCTCAAATCATTCAATAAATCATATTCACCCTTGGTTAAATTCCACTTATTCATACTCCTATGATATTTGAATACATTATAAATATCCTCCATCACAAATTTCTCATAAGTTTCAACTAGGGGATGTAAAGGGGGATTGTATGTACTCTTTTTCTTAGGTATAGTATGAACATTTGAACACACTAGCTTATTCTTTTCTGGATGTTCCAAATTGATTTCTAAATTCAATTTCCTAGTATAAAATTTCAAAGCCACAATATTATCTACTAAATCTCCTTCAGTTGACGGAATGAATTTAACACCTTTAGAGAACAGTTTAAAATAATCATCAGAAATAATCCTATCCGAGTAATTGTATATAGTAAAACCTTCCTTTTGATGAACAATGGTGTCATTGCATACTATCAGGGCATCAGTAGGTACCCCATCTAGTAAAAGTTCTTCTTGTGAGAGTAATAGTTCTTCTTGTGTGGGTAATAATTCCTGTTGTACTCCGCCTTCTCTGTATAATACTGTGCCAATCGCTCTGAGTGCCGGACAGTTGGAAAAACCTCACTGTCCTGATGTTCCAAATCTACTTCTCCATTATTCCACTCTGAATTATTCCTCACAACCTCACTATAGCCAGGTGACATGCACCTATTGTCCTGCCCATCCCGTATATATTCGGTGGATTGATGGACCTTTCCCCTCTTAATATAAGAATGTTCACCTTGTTTGTCAACTTTATTAATATACACCTGTTTATTCTGATAACTTTTCTGATCCTGATCCAATTTACGCTTTTTCTTTTGAAAAATATTATAACATCTATTATTAACTTTATCAAGCATTTTAAAATACAAAGCACTGAAATGCGAAAATAATAAATCACTTTTAATTTTCTTATCTAAATTCTGGACCTCTGTCAAAATTTGTTCCCTTTGTATCTCATAGTAGTGCAATGTTTTTGTAATAAGTCCCAAACCTATTTCATCAAAATATTTTATGTAATCCAACATTACTTTGTCTGTATAAATAACACCAAAAGGAGATTTGTAAATTCTCAAGCCTTGTGGCACAATTTTTAAATGAATACAATGTTTAAAATAAGCAATGTCAATTTCCGTGCTTTTATATTTAAATCTTTTTTCCAACATATATATCATGTCTTTCAAAGAAGCATGATAGTTTCCCCTTTCCCATGTTTTGGAAGTATTTGAGACCTCTTCATGCAGGTATTCAGTATGAGAAAAAGTAAACTATTTGGAAAAAACTTTATCAAATCTGCTTTTAGCATCCTGTTGACTTGCCGTTTCAATTTCACCCAAATGTTCTCTCGATGGCTCAATATTTATATTTGTTCTGTTACCAGAAAAATGAAAGTTATTACAAACAGTACCTTGCTTTGGACGAACAACCGGGTTCATTGGAATGTTGTTAATATTATCCAAACCAGCGGATATTGGTGAAATATTTGTAGAGTCAAGCCCTTATTATTGTCTCCTTGTTCTATAAAGACATTAACAGGGCTCCTACTGTGTATAGGAGGCACTCCACCACCGCCAACATAACCTGCTTTAGCACCGGAAACAAAACCGGAACTGGAAAAATTTGGCGGGTTATTTGAATTGGTCACCATGTTAGCTCCGAAACCATTATACCCAGGAGGTATAAAGACTGTCCGATCACCAATAAAGGAATGACCAGCAGCGACACCACTCTCCTTCTGTGTTAATAAGTCCAACAGCTTAGTTAGCTCCCCCTTTAAATTAGACACTTCACCTCGTAGCAGTCTAATCTCCGCTCCGGTATCCATGGCAAGGACGGTACTGGACAAATTCAAGTCCCCAGAAATATCCATATACAGACCTCGTATAAATAAATACCAAGACAAAAAACAAACTAGAACTATAAATAAAACTAATAAATGCCGAAATCTCTAAGGACAATCTGATGCACGTCAACCATATACAGAACACCTTTATTAAACCTTTTGAGTGTGAAAATATAAACCCCTACTTGGTACCCCTCCAGAAATAGTAATTGATAGCACTATTAAATGTGACAAAGATACGACCAAAGATTTTAGAAAAGCTTGTGTTCTACAGTATAATACCAAAACTACTATGATTAGGCAGGCTTTTGAAAGAAATTGGAGTATATTTAGAACAAATGAAAATATTTTTAATAAGGTGGGTAATAAACCCAGATTCATTAATAATGTGGAATATAATGTCAAACAGTTACTAGAATATAGGTTGAATAATGCCACCCCAGTTACACAAGGGATTAGGCAGTGTGGTATGTGTTCTTATTGTCCATATATTAGTAAGGAATCTAGTTTGGTTTTGGACAATAATATGAAAAGTAAGATATACTTTAAGAAAGATAATTGTAATACCAGGGGAGTAGTGTATTTAGCTAGGTGTCACACTAGCAGACATTTTTATGCAGGTAAGACGGAGCGTATTTTAAAAAACAGAATATATGAACATCTAAATGATATAAAAAATCAAAAATTCACTAATGCTCTATATAGGCATGCAGCAGTTTGTGATAATTTTGAAAAATTTGTTTTTGGTATTACGGATGTTGTACAGGTAAATCAGAGAGGGGGTGATTGGAAAAACACCCTAAAAAAGAAAGAAAGTCAGTGGCAATTTAGACTGGCTGCAATGTTTACACCAGGTTTAAATGATCATGTCTCTTTGGCACCTATGTTATTAGAAAGAGCTAACAGCATATGAAGTATTATATTTAATATTATTTCATTTTTTATCCAGTTATATTTTTTATCAAGTGTTATTATTATATTATATATGTAATTTAATATAAAATGTGGCATTTATTTGATAGGGGTTGGTTAGGCATATTATACATGACGCAATATTTTTATATATACATGTATAATTACATATATATATATATATATATATATATATTATCTATGAGTTTAGCCGTTTTTAAATGTTTATAATTGAGTTAATAGTTTATTTATATGTATGTATGTATGTATGTATGTATGTATATATATATATATATATATATATATATATATATATATATATATACTTTTTTCTCATTACAGTATAATATATGTGCTTTGCTTTGGTTGGGTATATATACCTTTAAATTCATGATTGATTAGTGATGTCATGATTTTAAACAAGTATTTAAATGCCACTGATTGAGTTTTTTTGTTTCTGATGAAGTCTCACTTCTTGAGATGAAAGCGCTCAAAAGGTTTAATAAAAGTGTTCTGTATATGGTTGACATGCCTCAGATTGTCCTTACAGATTTCGGCGTTTATTAGTTTTATTTATAGTTTTAGTTTGTTACTTGTTCTAACCACCTTTAGACATTTATATTTTAAAATGCTTCTTAAAATCCTCAGAGATCAGTGCACTAGTAAATACCTACATGCATGAACACACTAGTTGATTTTACACCCCTATACTATCACTCATCCAGGTAATACATAAAAGTTTTATAATTCTACATCTGACTGGAAAATCACACCTGCAGATGATCTGTTCTAAAACATTTTCTCTTAGTTTGCTGTATCTCAGTAACCAGGTATAGGTGGATAGTGAATGCAAGACAGCAAAATCAGTTTTAAAGGATGCAACCAGTTAATATTCTGACAAGTGCCTTAGTGTGTTGTGGCACCAAATTTGTATAAATATACAAACCTTCCAAGAATAAGATAAAACACAAGCGTATATATGTAGACAAGCCATCCACCAAACAACAATTACAAAAAAAAAAAAGGATGTGAAACCTATTAGTATTAATGTCATGAAACTTTCCTAGTGGAAGTGTCTTTTGTCGAACTATACAACAAGCTTCCAGCTGCAAAATGAATATAGGACAAAAAAAAAAAAAAAAAAAACAATGTGTGAAGCCTAGGCTAGCAAGGAAAAAGCTCAGGTCATCACATCTGTTAAGATATGCTCAGGCAGCTGATGTGGAGCATTTTAAGGTAGATCTAAAAGACAACCAGCATGGTCCTTGCCTGAAATCATCTTAATTTTGGGGAAAGCTAAGAAAATGACCCCTAAAGAAAAAAGAATGGTATGAGACCTTGGAGGACAAGATAAGTTGATGGACATAATACTGAAATGCAAGCAGAAGGTGAACAAAATGCCCAAAAATCAAAAGGGGGAAAAATCTATTTTATTTTTTTTTTTTGCAGGCTCCCACATCCCTGAACTTATACATGCCAACTCCATGGTTGCACAAACACAAGAAAAGAAGAAATTTCCCTAAATAAGTGAATTATTTCTGGTGCATAGCTGGAAACCACACCAGGAATACTTTTTTATGCAAAACAGCATTCCCTGTTGTAATTTGTCTTTTTCCTGTGATTTTCTGATGCCCACCTCAAGCATGTGTACGGGAGCCACAATATGACATTTCAGGTGGTAAAACTATGACCGTTACCCATGGATTCATGTCACAGATTCAGAAATCAAATAAGTCCTAACAATCAAAACAAACTATTAATTCACTGAAGTAAAATTATCAAACTAGTACCTTTCTGTAATTCTGTAGAAGTAAATCAATAACAGTGGAAGACAAAGTAAACTAAAACACTAACAATGTAAAGCTGGTTAAAGATATTCTATTTAATGCTCTCTCAAGAGAGCTCTCATCCACCATCTTTCTAACACAACTTCATGTCCATACAACTTCTGGGAAATTAGGCAGTCTGTGTACTGTACGTTCTGATCATGGCAAAAATCACATTTGCTTTATATGACAAAATTGGGGTTTAAGCACAGAATAGCTCTATAACCCATGGCTTTTAAAATGTAAACTTCAGCCTGGAATTATTTTATGAATTATACTTCAAAAGAGCTATGTAGAGGCTGCGGTGGTTTAGCAGTTAGTGTTGTTGCCTCACAGCAAGAGGTTCTCTGGTTCGATTCTTGGCTGGAGAGCCTTCTGTGCAGAGTCTGCATATCCTCCCTGCAGCCAAGTGAGTTTTAAAGACATGCAGGTAGGTTTGTGTGTGCATGTCTGTCCTTCTGTGAAGGTTGGGCGCGCTGGGCTGGCACCTCGACACAGTAAAAACTTCACTTCCAATCAATCTGTGGACCGGTTATTCGCTGTGACCCCTAACCAGGAAAAGTTGAAAGACATTGCTTTTAACTTCAAAACAGCTACGTGGTGCTAGTCACCCAACAGTAAAAGGTGAAGCATAATTTCTTTCTGAAACAATATATGATTTCAATATGAAAAAAAGTTTGAGGTCTTTTGTATGTAAAAAAAAATGGAAATGAAAGGCAAAATAAAATACAGAAGGTCTGGACATTAAACAGCATCTAGGCGATATACAGAGAAAAGAAAAATTGCTCCGAGCTAAGGTTGGCAATAAAAAATGGTGGAGTTGTAACTAACTTGACTGAACTAACTAGCATTAAGATATAGAATGATTGTACTTTATCATTTTTTCAAATGGATGAACTCATCAGACAAAAGACTTTTTTCAGAGGTAGTCTATGGATTGCTATATTGTTAAGTGACTTGCTCTGAGTCACACAAACCATTGCCTACACTGCCAGATAGTTTATAGGAGGTGCCGAACACACAGCACAGAAGGTGTTGCGATGAATATCAATAAGCAAAATAATGCCAAGTGCAGAGGAAAATGTTTAAGGAGATGTGAAAGTAATTTAAAAAATTTAACACAGATGGGAAAAACAAACAAGTAGCCAGTTTCTGCCATTTTGAAATTTTACTACATTTCAATGACAGTCTTCCTCTCTCAGTTGCTCTACTACAAAACAACAAAAAAATTCCCCATTCATTTCATTATGGGTAGAAATTTTTATTAAGGCTTTTTAATATAAGTGAATAGTTTACACATTAGCCACCCATTCAACATAAAACTTGTAAATGTAAAGCTGTAGAATAAACCTCTATTGCTTACCGATTTTAGTTAATATTTAAATGACTACTCCTAATTTTAACTTAATGCACACTAATTATCTTAAGCTAGAAGTGAAAATTTAAGTGTAGTCTCATTCATTTCAGATGTACCTGTTAAGTACATGACTGGCAATCATTTTTGCCCAAGCGGTACTGTAAGTTCTATAGTTACCAAACTGAACAATAAAAACTACATGTATCAGTAGACAGAAAACTATCTTCAAAAGTCATTTATATGTTTGGCTGAAGAATGAATAGTCACTTTTCCATTAATAAATATCAGAAGAGAAAGAACCATCACCAGACAAAATGCAGCTAGCTAGGAGAACTATAAATCGTGCAAAAATTCAAATGCCATTTTAGGCAATATTTTTAAGGTGTCTAATAGTTTTATAGAACGCATTTCCAAAACTCATCATGGGAAATTAAACTAACTCAGCAGAGTGCAGCCCTATGTGGTGTACGAAATAGGAAACGCTATCCCTGTGGAGTCTTTAATGGCTGAAACAATCAGTAACAGAAACAATGGAGTAGACATGGAACCAAGTTAAAAATTAACTGCCAATGTGGCAGGCTTTTGTGCAGTATGCTGTTTTGTTGTGAATTATGTAACATTTTGGGTTCCAGTTACAGAAAAATATAATGCTTAATTCATTTTTCATTTTTTTTGTCTTCCTTAACCAGGATAACACTCTGTAGAGGTGGTAAATGACTCCCTTCTCGAACGCTCACAGGCAAACAGTCTTTCCCTACTTTAACATGGACCGCCAGCCCAGAGAGACACAGCAGAAAGAATATTCAATCATCTTTGTTGGGGGTGGGAAAGGAGAACAGAGTATTCAGATCCTGTGTCATGTGACCTTTACTACATTACACATATACCACAATGAATGGAACTGTGGTCTCTCGTTATCAACACAACTGCAGAGGGCTTTACTTATCCAGGGAGAGCTTCTACCATAGCACTTTGTACCAAATAAGTTTGATGTCCATTTTGTATTGGACAGCAAGCATCTAGACTGGAACATTTCCAAAAATCACACATCACATTCAAAATGCATTGAAAAAGAATTAACGCACATTCCCCAGTCATATTACTCATTAAGCAAACAAGAATGATGTTTGCGTTTTTACACTCGGAAATATACTGAATGCACTACATATGAGGCACTGTATTAAACCCAGTCATACCCCTGTTCTGGAACAGTAAACAGAAAGCTGCTTTTCAGAGCTATTTTCAGTTTTTCCTAGACAGACACATTAATTTCTGTAAATCATTTTAAATGGTAATCTTAATTTAATAATTCTTTTAAGAGTAATACAACTCAAGTCTTTTAACTTGGATCTTAACTTCTCTTCCCCTGCACATTACAGGCTACTGCAGTATATTTTAGCTGGAGGACCAAAGATAATGTATAATTCTGTTGTTTGCTTTCAAAACACACTGCAAGCCATAAGATCAATTTAGGCAATAAATAGAGCCAGCAACACAGTAGTTAACAATTGCAGTTAAACACAAAAGTGTTCCATACACCCCGCCAGTCATGTATTTTAAACAGAACAAAAATAATTTTGAAAATGTACAACCCTTTACTCTTCAAGTAACTGTAGCCAGCTTTTTGAAGTACTAATTCCAAAAAAGAAGGTTAAAAAGGATGAGATCCTCTAAACACCCCCCTTGCATACAATACCAATCTCTAGATATATTTTTTCCTAAAGTTTATTTAACCACACATGGAAAGTTCATAATTAGCAACACATTTAAACACTTAACTTCACGTTTGTTATTCTGGCAGCAAGGCATGCATATAGGAAAAAAACAGTCAAAAATACAAAATTTCTGTGCTAGCCCTTTTGCCCACATGTACGAGGCAGTATAATATAGAAGACACCAGCTTCTTTCTTCATTAAAGGTCATTAACTAACACACCAGTGTTTGCCAGTTCATTTTTTAACTGACATGTATTGCATACATTATTGTATATAAAGAGACAGCAAATTCTAACATTGGTGATATCACCTTACTTATGCCCTCCAGCTTAACTACTGAAATAATAATGTACAAGCTATAGTGAGTTTTACTGGTAAAGGTTTGTGTCCAAAGTAGTGCAGGTGCAACTATTTTTGATGCTTGTGTGTCACGGACTGTTATCTGCTGAATATGGATTAGCATTGCATTCTCCCTGAAACCCTCATAAACACTGCTCCCAAAGACTAATTTGCACTGGTTGCATGGAAACCTTTCTTTTATTAAGATTGCTGAGTTTATAACCTGCATTTCATCATCAGTAGTCAAGCTAAACTACTTCATTTCAAATCGTGTTCTAGTACCTACAGGTACTTGACAGAGGTGGCCCCTCCTTTGTCAATTATTAATTATGCTTCGCCTCATGAAGCTGTAGCAAAAATTGTGGTACAAGGGCAAACATTCAGGCTCTGTGCTAAATATGAAGGCATAATTCACTAAACTGGTATTCGTTCCATCTCTTGCTGAATATATATTAGTACTTGTTTACCAGAACAGTTTGTATTCCTGGTTATATTGATCTAATCAACCATCCAGAATTAAGTGGCCCTTTATCTATAACCTAGCATCTCAGAAGTTTTTCTGTACTGTTTCACATCATAAGAGCAGAACAAACCTTTGTTTTTTATATTCACTGCATCTTGTCATCTTAATTCTACTAAATGTCTTAATTTTGTTACAGTAAATAAATATAATTCCCTTGATTCAAAACTATGGGATTGCGTATATGCCATTTTAACAAATGCTTGCAGCACTAAAGCAGACTGTATTATGAAAGACAGTTTACATGCTGCTGCTAAGAAAATTATAGGATGATGGATCAGTCATATGTCGTAAGGAGTACTGGAAACTCGTCTGTCCTTCACAAAATCAGGCTAAGTTTACACTACCACTCAAACATTTGACGTCTTGAGGTTTGTACGATTATTTTAGATAACAAGGCAGCATTTCTTAAATGCATTATTTACTGGCTACACGTAAACTATATCACCAAATGGAAGTTCTTGCATGACCACTTTGATCTGAATGAATGTGAACTGCACAATAAATATGGAAACTACTTACTGAAACATTACTGAAACAAAAAAAGTCAAATACAAAGTGTGCCAAAACCAAGTCTAATCTCATGTCAGTTACATGCTGAAGAAATTTAAAACTACAAGCTTGTCTTCTGTCAATCGCTGGATATCACGCATGACCATTTTTGAGCTACTCCACAGAAGTTTACTGTCACAAAGAGCTGGCCTAAATGTACTTGATATCAGGTCATTTTTATGGAAAACATTTCTCTGGCTAAAGTTTCATTTAGCAAGACTTCCATTTCATCAAATCTTTCAGGTTTTCATTTCATCAAATCTTTCAGGTTTTCATTATCAGACTTCATGCTTATACACTAATACATCAACACTCTAGATTATGATTTAATACATATACTAAAGTGTAGATTAAAATGTAATTTCCTTCTTACCCATGGAAAATAAAAAGGAAAATTTTAGAAATTTTTAATAAAAAAAAAAAGAGTACAAAAGACCTTAGTCCTCAAAAATGGCTGATATGCTTCGTGTTCCAAATGAAATTGGTTACAAATTCCTTACCCTGGATAGGTTATCCACTATATTTCTGTTCATAGTGTTCTACTGCTGTTGATCACAAGAAATGGTCAAGGAATTTTGAGATGATATACTCAACAACTACTCCATACTGATCTCCTTTTATAATAAATTCATGACTTAATGCACATACTCTTGTCAGAGAAGCTTACCACAACTAGAAGAGAGATCTTTAAATATCCTGAGTAGATAAGGACCATTATTCATTACTTTCAACATTACCAACACAGCAGAGAACTAGTTTTTGGTGTGGTCAGCACCAGTTCAAAGTCCAAGCTTTGGTAGAGGGCGTCTCCCACCTCAGTAGGAAAATTCCTGTAAAATAAATATGAAAAGGCCAACAGAACTGCACATCTGAATTTTGGCTTAAAATGTATTTCTTTTTCATTTATTCTTTGTTAAAAGAGCTAGTTCCACTAGGCTAGTAGTGTCTATTCAGGGGATACCTAAAGTGATACTACTACGGGAAATTTGACGGTGCCATTAGGGAATGTCCCTTACTCTTTGATAGGTAGTGTAGGATCTTTTCTATCCACCACCCTTACTCTTTGATAGGTAATGTAGGATCTTTTCTATCCACCTCCTTTACTCTTTGATAGGTAGTGTAGGATCTTTTCTATCCACCTCCCTTACTCTTTGATGGGTAGTGTAGGATCTTTTCTATCCACCTCCCTTACTCTTTGATGGGTAGTGTAGGATCTTTTCTATCCACCTCCCTTACTTTTTTTGACAGGTAGTGTAGGATCTTTTCTATCCACCTCCCTTACTCTTTGATAGGTAGTGTAGGATCTTTTCTATCCACCCCCCCTTACTCTTTGATAGGTAGTGTAGGATCTTTTCTATCCACCTCCCTTACTCTTTGAAAGGTAGTGTAGGATCTTTTCTATCCACCTCCCTTACTCTATTTGAAAGGTAGTGTAGGATCTTTTCTATCCACCTCCCTTACTCTTTGATAGGTAGTGTAGGATCTTTTCTATCCACCTCCCTTACTCTTTGAAAGGTAGTGTACGATCTTTTCTATCCACCTCCCTTACTCTATTTGAAAGGTAGTGTAGGATCTTTTCTATCCACCTCCCTTACTCTTTGATAGGTAGTGTAGGATCTTTTCTATCCACCTCCCTTACTCTTTTTGATAGGTAGTGTAGGATCTTTTCTATCCACCTCCCTTACTCTTTGATAGGTAGTGTAGGATCTTTTCTATCCACCTCCCTTACTCTTTGATAGGTAGTGTAGGATCTTTTCTATCCACCTCCCTTACTCTTTTTGATAGGTAGTGTAGGATCTTTTCTATCCATCTCCCTTACTCTTTTTGATAGGTAGTGTAGGATCTTTTCTATCCACCTACCTTACTCTTTGATAGGTAGTGTAGGAGCTTTTCTATCCACCTCCGTTACTCTTTTTGATAGGTAGTGTAGGAGCTTTTCTATCCACCTGAGCCAACAACGCAGGCAGATGGGATCTCAGTTTATTATCTCATCCAAAGACATATGGCACACACAGGAGAGCAGCAACCCCAAATGCTGCACTACTGCGACAACAATCTAGTTTCCTGACGTGAGAATAGAGCAGAAAGCCTTCTGCACCAATGGCAGGTGTATCACCTGTTCTGCCACTGGTTTTATAAGAGCAGTTCTAGGAGGCTGTTTCAAACCACAATACAAATGTCTAGGAATGTACGACTGCTGATGCAATCCCAGAGAATTACTCACTCAATTTCCTCTCTATTTTTTTTGATTTGCTGTTTCCATTCTATTGTTTATTCTCTTCTGTTTATATTTTAAGTTTTACTGCTAATAAATTACCAGCATACACTTTAGAGTTACTGTGCGATATAGATGAAATAAGCAGTTGCCTTCAGAACAAATTCAGTACCTATGAACCTATTATAAATTATTTTTACTGTGCTATATTGCTCAAAAATGTATATTCAAACCATTATTTCCATGAATAGCATACAGTTATAAGGCTTTGATTATGACCCAACTGGTTCTAGGTCTAATTAGTAGCCTAGGTGCTATAGCAGAGACCTAGGTCAGGAAGGATTGAGCTGTAGTTGTAGTAGTATCTGATATTTCCCATTATATACAATACATATATATTGAAGTTTGCCATTCAGTCTGTATATAACGCCACGTATCTACTGCTTCTGTTCCTGGGTTCAGGTTGAAATATATTCAGTGGTATGAGTGTTCTACCCTGGTTAAACTCAAAGCACATAAAAAAATAAATAAAATAGCTAATGCTGTCTGCCCATCTCAGACAAGTGACTGCTTGCAGAGATGATGTGAACTGCAACAGCATTCATAGACTGTCCTGTGACCTTGGCTTGCAAGTCACCATGGTGAACATACAACTGGGCAATAGCATGCATTTGGAAGCATTTATATGACCCATGGGTGAGAATTTTAAGAAACCCATCAGTGTGGTAGGAGCAAATTAATGTGTAGTACAAAAACCCTGATTATGAGCCCCATACAACACTACACTGCCATTACCTTGTAGCACCCATCAGCTGGAAATAAGTCCATCTTTAAATGTGGGTAACCACAACTAATGGAGGGGATCCAAATCATCAGACAATAAGAAATGAAGGTGCTTTGACATACAAGATGGATGGTATGCACACATGGGCATGAAACAGCAGAGAAAAATTACAATGTGTGCAGTGTTCCTCTTTTGTGTCTTTATAAGTCTGCCTTTTATTGTAACAATAAAATAGTTCAATAAAAATGCTATAACAATGGGTCCAAATTGGCAAACATTTAAAAAGCTCTACTGGCATATTATCTTTCCACTGCTTAGAATAACTGAATTATATAGCTGGTTGTCTAAGATATTTTGTAATATGATTTTATTTATGATAATTAAAAAAAAAAAAAAAAAAAAAAAAAAAAGAATCATTTGCTGTGTTCTAAGATGCAAGGCTGGGATTTGGTGCTCAGGCCTTACAGGATTTACCTCAAGAATCAGTCTCAGATTTGCTTACAGGAAAACAGACTACTTTCCTACATCCTAACTTATTATATATGTTATATATACTCAAATCATTTTATCAACTTCAGTTTGTTCTGTAGTACTTTTTGAAGCTAAACTTTATACCTGCATTAACTAAAGCTACCATAAGAGTATATAACACATTCTCAGCGGATAAAGAGCACAGTTTTACCTCAAATATATGTGTGAGAACATGACAAACCAATTAGCTGGGCACCTTTAGTGGTTCCACTTGAGAATTAGCCATTCATTAGAGTCATTTAATTGCAGCGAGTTATGACAGTGGCTGACTGTATAACAAGACAGTTTAGCCAAAGAGTAGTATGAAGGGACAGTAGCTTGATGTCTGAGTTGTGATATTTTGATGAAGGTTAACAAGTTTATGCTGTGACTTTTTTAATATAAAAAGGTGATTAGTAAGTGAAAAGCTGTATGGGTTCCTGTTTTTCTTGAATAAAATGAAAAGGAGAAGAAATGTACACATTTTTAAATTTTCTTTTTCATGTTAGAAATATAGGTGTTTCATACACAGATAACCAGCAACATTCAGATCAAAGCATAAAATTACCTCCAAGAAAATACTTTAATGTGGAGTAAAAACTAATTTTAAGACTCAGTTTTCAATTAATGATAGTGAATGTCAGCGTGTATAAACAAGATATATAAACTGGTTAGATAAGTTAAAAATATATAAAACAGAAAAGAAATTTAAGTGTATTAAAAAGTTTAAAATCTGTTGCCATAAATGAGACTTATAAATATGCTATTGCAACCATTTGCTAATGTTCAGTCTGATCTAGAAAGCAATTTTGTTGCAGATGGACATTTATATTTTTTTCTCTGTGTTTCAAGTTTGCATTGTAAGAAAGAAAAAAAATATGTTTTATATATATATATATATATATATATATATATATATATATATATATACACACACATATATATATATATATATATATATATATATATATATATATATATATATATATATCTACACACACACACACACACACACACACACACACACACACACACACACACACACACACACACCAATCAAGAAAGCAGATTATCCAGTGTCCGGTTAAAAACATGAAGCAGCTTGTTGACCATCTCTCTTACTTGTTATCTCTTATTTATCATATTTAATTACTGTTTATTGACTAGGCATGGAGCTACTCCACAACCCTTTTCCAAAAAATGTTCACATACGCATATACGTGGAAAATTTTAGTTTAACCAACCAGACAACATGCTTTTGGAAGGCAGGTGAAACATAGTAAAAGAAAACCCACAAAGACAAACTGAACATGAAATCTCCATATAGAGAGTAAACTAGAAGTGAAGACTGAAACCTGGACTCAGAAGCTTTGATGCAGACCTCATACCACTGAGTCAGTGCACTGCCTCATTCTTGTCTTTAGTATATAAAACCACAAATTGCACTAGATTTTCAAACAGCAAGATTCAAAAATGGATGATGTCAAGGAAGCATAAGGGGTCCTTAGCCTTGGGTATGTTAAAATATAGTTAAGAGTTCAGCGAGTTATGATTCTGCATTGGGGCTTGCCCCCTGCTAACTATACTACTTTAAAATCTAACTGCGGTTTTATTCCCCTTAGTTTTTTATTTTAATTTAAATTTGAATATATTTGATTGTTTTCATATTTGTTGATAAATGCTGTTTTCTTCTCTTTCTTTACACAACCATAGCTGCTGTTTTTTTTTGGTTGACAGTTATTTATTTATATATCAAATCTGATCACTACTGGAGCAGCCAAATAAGTCATTTGTATTTTTTATGCACTGACACAACCTTCTTACATAATTCAATATGTTTAACACTATCTCCCAAACTCGGCATGAATTATTTAGTTATGTTACTTGGTGTGCTGGACTCGCTGGAAAAGTCCTCCCTTGCTTCCTTTGTCTGCAGATAGTGAATGGTACCTTCACTTAGCCAGCCAAAGCAAACAGCACACATTCATAGTTTTAAGTACTATGGTTCTTCCATAAGATCCCGTCTTTACATGAAATTATCACTGTACATGATGGATACTGAAGGCTCAGAGGCCTTTGATGGTTTCTGTCTGTCACTCTCCTGCCAACTTATTCTAAATGCAGCACATCACTTTGGATAGAATTGTCAGATTTTTATTGATGGATGAGCTAGCAGTTTTAGTTCCTATCTGGGCAAAACAAGCACTGTAAATCCACTAGGGGAGATCTGTCAGCAGCCAGCTGCTAACCTTTACCTCTCACTTCCCCAGGTACACTGAAACATGCATGTTTTCTTTCTGTAAATCAAATTTTCATTATATCTCTCCAAAGCTAATTCTGTCTTCAGAGATCTCCTATTATGAATTATATTGCTATGTGAAGTAAACATTTTATCTCATCAATGCAATCTAGTATTACCACTGCTGTTCTAGATAAATTCCTACATTTTCCTATACTTTAAACTAACGCTACCTGAAATATTACTCAATGGAATGACACTCAATACTGTCATGTTAGACTTTTTCATTTTGTCATATATGAAATGCTCTTTGTATCAGGGCATTCATTTGGAGCTTTCAGTAAGAAAGATTATTGTGTTGTTATATTACATAGCTGAGGTCGTTTTTTGTAGTCATCTTTGAAAAGAGTTATGTTACCATGTAACTGAATCTTCTCGGTCATTTCTTATCAGGGCAAACTCACACTTTTTATGAAGCAAACTTTCATTATTATCTAGAAATCTAACATAGTCAAATGTACCAGAAGCTGCAAATGTATCCATGGCTTAGTCCCCTTCCATTAACGGCAGGAAATGCACACAGGTGGGTGCGCTGCTTTTACTACAGTGGCTAGGATTCAAATGGATTAAATCATCTACTGACTAGTTATAACTCATGAACCCATAAAGAGAAGAATGCACCACTTGTTAGTTGTCAGATTATTACTAGGATAATAGCATTAAAGAAACACTTACAATTTGAGGCATGTTGTTTGCACAGCTACTGGGTTTTAACATGGTTCTCTGGAAAATGTAATGTTCTGCTAATACAGTTTTGTCTGTTTTAGATCAATGGATTGCACATTACCTCCCAGGAAACCCCCTGAGATAAGCAATACTGTAAAATTAAGGATTTGGAACATTAAGGAGAAGATGTAGCTAAAGGACACTTAACACATAATTACTTATGCATCTGAAAATTTTTATTTAGGTCATATGATCTCTTCTCCCAAAATCTGAGTAATTTCATCCAGATCCAGACTTTGCTTCTAATGTGGTTTTACTATAGTAATCTTTTATTAATAATCTTACCTTCATGGTTGCTTTATTGTTGTAATGCCTCCTTTTGTTAATTCACCATAATTGTGTCACAGTTTGCAATCATTTTCTCTTTTTACATTTAATTTTCATTCTGCGATATTCCCTCTCCATGTCATTCTCTGTGGAATGCCCTCTGACCTTTGAGGTCATATAAAGGATTTTGTTACGGCTGCCAGTTCAGTACATGAAAAAGATTCTGGGGAATGAGTTTTTTTTCTAGTGATAGCAATGATGTCTGAGTTGTTGGCTTGCATTCTTATGCTGGAGTTGTAAGTCCTTATAATGATGACTCTTATTTGTGATCAACAATCTTCCTCAAATTTGTACATTCCATGCCTCTTCTGTCGATACTAATGGTGCATATTTGAAATTGTCAGTTTCTGTTACATTGACTTCATTCTATTTACTTATTGTAACTGTATCTTGTTTAACTCTTTTGGCATAATCCATGTTTCACTTTTGCATTTTTACAATATTGTATAATTTATAATACATTCTCTATGGTTCTTTAAACACTTGTACATAATGTTCTGTAGCTTTTCTCCTTGGGTCTCCACTGAAAATGGGCTTCTAGCTGTCGAACCAACCCATTTAAATTTCACATAAATACAATTTCACATGACAGCAATGCTGATGTTGATGAGGCTGTGTGTCCTCCGTACTGTAGTGAAAGGCATTTGAGAAATCACAAATAGTATGGATTCTGCTAGGATATAATGAATTTTTTCTGCTTTTGATTACTAAATGATATATATATATTTATGTTTTTACTGGTGAACACATTAATTCATTTTATGGTCATAGTTACAGTTATCACTGTTGGTTCACAATAGTGCACTGTTGTTGGTTTTAATGTTTAGAGTGGCAGTGATAAGTGTATGGGTAAAGGTTTTCTTTCGGTATGCAAGTCAGAAGGTATTAAGAATGGTTTGGATCCGTTTGAAATTAGTTTAAGAAATTTGAAATAATCACTGTAGTGATTGTCACAGAAGTTGCGTCTCGCATATTGTTACACATCCACAGATTTGAGCACATCCCCATACATACATACACACACACAGACGGATGCACACGCTTGCAATTGCTCTTTGAAAATGGAGTGAAATTTAGTGCACCATTTGTATTCTTCTCTGTGTAATGTGAACTGCCCCCCCTCCCCCATTTTTGAAGAAAATGTAGAACAAAATTGTCAGTTTATTTACTGAAGTTTACAAGGTAAGAGTGGCTTATTCCAGAAAGTATTTGGAGGGTGACGGGTTGGAATGCTGATAGTACTCAGACTAGGTCATGGAGATTTATTGTGATGTGCACATTGGAATCATGTATGAAGTAATCGTCAGTATTGTGTTAAAACTTTGCATGTGTGTGAAAACCTAGAAAGGGACATTTTCCATTTTTCAGAACAGATAAGAGGTATGCATGCAAAAACTAACATTGTATCTTGGCTTAGACTGCTGCAACCAATATAGAAACGAGCAACTACTTCCACAGAAACAAACCACGTCAGTCATTCCACTTTTAAAAACAAACTGCAATACACTTGAGGTTACTGGCAGTACAACAAACAGATGCAAACTTGATGGTAACTCCTTGAAAAGTACTTCCATGTAAAATAGTAAAACAGCCAGTACAATACTGATTAGATTACATAACTGAATGTGAATCCATTTACATTGTTTTTATCCTATTATAGGTGAAGTCCAGACAAGAATAACAATAGGACACTGAAAAAAGCTTGGCATGCTTTAATATTTCTAATTCTACGTTGGTGCCATTTAATAAACATGCAGGCGGGGGTGAAGTTTCACAGCAAAATTACATTTTTCAAAATGCAAGTGGAAGCTCTCTCTCGAGTTTCAGCTGGGAAATAAATACTTCTACCAAAGAAACACACAACAGGTTTCACTGATGCAAGTAATAAAGCTATTGCAATACATGCAAAAGAAAACCAGAACACTAAAACAAAAATATGACAAATCCATTTAAAATTAATGAAAGCATTCTGAATGCAACAGTCATTTTTCCAAATAAAAATTAAGAAAAGCACATCAATAATTCATAGTAAAGATGACAAGGCCAACCTTTGCTACATACTATTAATATAATAGCTAAATTGACATTTTTGTCTTTAAACTGTCATGTTTATTAATATTTTCCTTATGATAATGCTCAATAAAGTCTGAATACTTTTAATAGTACAAAGCTGGTGGCAAGACATCCTAGACATATAACATATGTCTGAATGACATACAAAACGGAACTGATCTGAATACTTATTCAGTTTCGGTTATTTCTTCAATATCTCTGTCACATTATGCACTAAAATGCTACTCACTATATTTACAAAGAATGCATTTTATATCTGGGTGAACTCATTATGATTTTTTTCAAGTTACTATGCAACTTATTGATTTTATGTCGCTAGTCTAAACTCTATTCTCAATGTACTGGAATTTTTCACCCTAGGCCTCTAATGAAAAGGGGTTACTTGTTACCCAGTAAGGCTTTCACAGTTAACAACTGTAAATGGATAAATATTATGGCCTCTTATTGTTGGGTAAAACTATAATGCAAGCCAACTTCAGACTATGTCATCCTATTCACCCAAATGTAATTTAGTTCATTGTTGATCCTACCAAAACTTAAATTATGTTGTTTGAGTGCAGTGCACTCTGACATTTTAGTCTCAACACAAGCAAATAAAGTTTTTCCACTTTACAATTGGAGAAATATCTAGCTGACAAAGTATTGTATACTCTTTTGTTCACACTGTAGTAATGCCACCCCCGCCATGTTCATCCTCTGTCTGATGCTCCAGATATACTGGTACTGAATATTCTAGCTGGATTTCCTCTCTCTTTATTGCCTGCAGTCAGAGAGAAAAAAAATAACGGGAGTAAGCTAATGCCTAATGTCTTATATTCTTTTATACACGTGACTATCTGGGGCAGGGGTTGGGTCGTACTCAAAATAATTATAATTAAAGAAAATTTAAAGTACAGCCTGCCAAGAGCTTATAAATATTACCTGAAAGTACACTACACATACCAGTTAATGCAAAGTACTGTGCACATTTCGGAAGGTCACTGGCTGACACTGATATTAAACTGATTAAGTCTTGGGCAACATGGTGATTCAGTGGCCAAGACTCTGCCTCATAAGTGCAAGGTCTGATATTCAATCCTCATCTCTAATCACTACTTGTGATGTAGCCCTCCATTTCCCATATTCTCTTGGTCTTGGACTGTCTTTCCTCCTGGTATTCCAGTTTTGCCCAACCTCCTGAAAAATATGCCTGTTGACTGGCTTTTCTAAAGTATCCCTATATTTCCACTTTTCCTTATCCTTGTGGCCTTTACTGGATTCACAAAAATAAATAAAAAATATACTATAACAGGCACAAAAAAGTGAAAATAGTAAAGAAAAAGCCAGGGGAAAATGACATAGTTGTGTAAGGCTTTATAATGAACAAGTAACAGAACAAAGTTAGGAAAGAAAGCTAGGCAATAAAGGTAACGTTTTTAAACTGCAATTGAAGAACATGTTTTATCTGATAATGTTGCTATAAACGATGTCAGTTTTCATAACCAGGATGTAACCCATATTAGCTATTAAGAACAGATCGTTTTGGAAGAGGTTGATTGGTAGTACTATGGTGTTGGACTGGAGAAAGGTGGTGGCTACTATCTCCTTTTACTGGACAGACTTGATGAATGAGGTTTCCTTCTTCTGCTGATGTTTGTATGTGATAGTCCTGGTCTCTATGGCACTGAAAATGCATCACTGAATGACATCATATTACAGAAACAGGGAAACCAAATATCAATACTAATTATTACAGTTATGAAACACATGCTGTACAACTTCAATAGGACATTCCTGGTTGGTTTAATATTCTAGAATATTATGGTTCAGTGAGGAAGTTAACTTATTTTCGCTTTGCTTTAAGCTCTGACCAACTGCAGGTGTAGATCCACGACAACAATATAGATCTGCAACTTAACAAATCAATATGAATTTTTCTTAATGTATGCTAACTGTAATTAGCAGAGCACATAACATTTTGCACGATAAATATAAAAATCAGAGGAGGTTAGAAAGGATTGGTAAGAGAGATTCGATAAGCAATTCTCAAAGAAACAATGGGGGGGGGGTATATGCATGTCTCCCAGATATGCAACAGTCTAGAAGATTTAGGATCTTTGTTTGGAAGTGTTTATGCAGGAATTTTATACCCCAAGCAGACTCCAAATAATTTTCCTGAGGGAGACAGCAAATGTTGGAGGTATGATGGGGAAGAAACAGGTATTTGGAATACATTTTCTAAGAGTGTAATGAGTTGGCAGATTTTAAAGATTGCCTGCAGACTACTCTGTCAGAGATACTGGGTGAGCAAATTGGTGCAACTAAGGAAATGATTTTTTGTGCTATGATACAGAACTGGAATTGCCTAAATATAGTAAGGCCTTGCTGAGTCTAATTATGGTGGCTGCCAAAGAAGGAATTACTAGAAAAAATGAAATCAAAGTCTAAGCCAATTGTACTAGAAGTAGCGAGTATAGTAGTGAATATAATAACAGTGATATACAACTGGAATTGAGATCTTTAGAAAAGGGTAGGGGCAAACTACATAGGAAAAAATGTGAATTGTGAGAACAATACATACAAGGGAGGAATAAGGCCGAAAAGGCAGTAGGACTTACATGGGATACTTAATGTTTGAGTGAGAAAGATTGGGTAGATTATAACTGATGTATAATGTTTGCAACTGGGCATGTCAGTATGGTTTGTGATGTAAACTGCTTGCAACTAGGACTCTGCCAGTGTGGTTTGTTTTCATTTATATAAATGTATGATTGCCTATGTAGTAAGTGATGGTTTAATGAAGTTTTTTTTTGTTTAAAAAAAAAAAAAAAAAAGCAGGAATTGAATTTGTGTAATATCACTTAGGTTATATGATATAATTCAATAAAAGTGTTTGGAAAAAAAAAGAAAGGGAAAATGGGAATTGTAGGAACAATACATGTAGGGAAGGAATGAGGTTTAAACGGAGGTAGGATTTGAATGAGCTATATAATGTCTGACTGACGATGACTGGATCGATTATAAGTGATGTATGTTTGCAACTACAATTATGTCAATATGGTTTGTGCTGTATAATGTTTGCAACTACAATTATGTCAATATAGTTTCTTTTTATTTATATGAATGTATGACTATGTCATATGTGATAATTTAATAAAGATGTTTCTTGTTAAAAAAAAACAATATATGCTATCTGCACATATGTGCACTGGCTGCACTGTGGTCAACAGATTTTGGTAAAGCAAAAAATGTAATATTCGATTTGGACTAAAACACCTCTTCTGTGTCTCCACTTAGGATAAAAAAGAAAGTGAAATTACAGTCATAACAAGATTATTTTGCAATATGTCTCATGGGATGAAATGCTTTATAAGAAAATCCTCGCCACTGTTTATATGCTTCAACATACTCATACAATTACACAATGTGTGCAAACTACTTGACTAAATCAGGATTGACTTTATGTGCTATTCAGAAACATCTCTTCAAATAGACCTATGCATGCCCCTTCACAAACAATGATAAAAATCATACCCTGGGCATGTGTTTTGTATGGGACAAGGGATGAACCGTGAAGCACAATTAGCTGATGTGGATTAATGCAACTGGTAATGCAGGATCTTGTTGCATTCTGCAGTAAAGCTAAGACCGTTGTACCTTACAACATTTCTCTTCCTACAGAGCACAGTGAACTCAGAGCTGGCAGAAGCAGTAAGGGTTAATCGGGTAAGTCCCACCACCACCAACACATGAGGTGTTTGTTTGGGGGGGGGGGACAGGGAGAGTCAAAGTGCAATCTTTTACAAACATCCATTTATATATCATTATCAATGAGATAAACAGCAACAGTTGTCATAGGCAGATAACATGGCATATATTTATTTATGACTCAGTAAGTGGGCTGATCCTGGGGCCTTTTCAGCCAGGAGTTGGGTGCAGAAGTTAGTACAATTTGCTAGACAACGTGCACTATTTACATAACTAGTTACAGTTTATAGCACTGTACAGCAAATTACAAATTTTAATATCCAACTTTTACAGAATATACAGCATTTTTTTCATAGGAATACAACTTTCAACTTGCAAAGGTAGTGCACTGTTACTTTGTCTTACATTTCAGTAAAATGCCATTCTAGAATTAGTAAAAGTAAACACTAATGGGAAACAATAGAGGTAGTAAGTCAACTGTATCAAGGGAATAGGAAGAGAAGGAGGGAGAGAAGAAAGAAAAAGCAAATGTAAAAAAGCCTACTAGTGCAGTAACTTTCTTTACACGTATTTGCAAAGTCTGATCCCTTCTTTAGGATTCAGGCCAATCAGACTAGTTGCTATTCAGAGCTTTGTAGAAGAGAGTACAAGGCTTTTCCATTGGCTAACAAGCAACATTTGTTGTAATCTATGTGTTTCTAAAGTTTTGTTTGATATGATTTACAATCTGTCACCTGTCTAATGTCATGACGGAGATTGTTGAAGTGACTGCCAAGATCAGATGGGCACCTAACAGGCAGTGATTAAAATCTGAGCAAATGCAACTTGCACAAAGATACATCTCTTATCAATCGAAACAAAGTAGTAAGTGGGATACAGTGGCACATACCCATACATATATCAGAAAGTACAAATAGAAAGTACATGGACGGACAGCAACATATTTGTAAGAAATAGAATGGGATATAAAAATAAACAAAGCATGTGATGTGCAAGAGGTGCATGTTGTTGAGGTTAATATAATGGGATGTGTACCCTCACAAAAGAAAGAAAATGCCTTGGATGGAGTGTAAGATATTGAGGTAGGCAATAAAAGTAATAGGATGACTAACACAGCACTACAGGGTTCAATGCTGGGTCCAGTCCACTTCAGGGTGTTTGTCTTAGACATAGTAGCGGAAATACAGAATAGGATTAATTTCTTCAGTGACGACACAAAAATAGGTGCACCAGAAGGGATGGGGAACATCTGGTGGAGAATAGGGCAGCCAAGGGGCAAAATTATGTAAACTGAGGTTTCATGAGACAAATTCAAAGAACCGCACTTTGGCAGTAACAGCCCTGTTGTGAAGTACAAGTTGGGAAGGAGGCGACTGGTACTGGCAGCCAAGAAATATAAGAATGATCTGGCACAAGTAAACAAAAAACTATAAAAGATCCTTAAGTGAACAGGAAAAAGCATAAAGATAATGTTCCACTTTTCAACAAGTGGTCAGCCTGCATGTTAAGTACCATGTTTATTTCTGAACATCCAGAAGAAGTCACTCAAACAATGTGATAGAATGAAAAGGCATGAACTGTAAATACAGGAGATTAATTCAATGGCTAAACACCAGGAAATATATGGGATTTATGATATGGGTTCACACAGCTATGTCAGGGAGATGTAATGGGATCATTCTGAATAGAAAGGACTTGGTGAGGGCAACAGGCAGAAGTGTATAAGGAACAACTTCTCCATGGAGCACTGACTACACTTCTTCACACAATAGGTGGTGAACCAAATGAAGGGACTACTAGAATATGTGGTAGCGATGAAATCTACGGAGGTATTCGGGATGGCATTTGAGCAATGTAGAAAGAAGAGGATTTAAAATGTTAGCTGCTTCTGAAGTACAGATCACATAGGTTTCTTGTCTCCTGCCATCAATCAAATATAACATGTTTGCAGAGACTGTGGATAGATGATGGTGTACAGCAATGTAGAATTTCAACAAGAGACCAGATTTATCATTATGAAGAGGCAGCAAAGTATAGTAGGTTATGAGTGGAATCAGGATTAAAACTAGATATGACATACGAGAGTAGTGAGGTAACGGAAGACGACTGCATGGCAAGACATATGAAATGAGGAACAGATGACATGGGCACATGAAAAGGGAAACAGACAAAAGGCACAGAGCCCAGTGGGTGGGAGGAGTGTTCCATGCACATGGTGAGGATTTGAACAAATGACAGAGACCACAATGAATGTAGACAGGCCTGTACTTATACCCATAGATTCTTGTCAAAACAAGCATGCTGCATGTTTGTGTCATAGGTCACAACCTGCAAACATCAAAAATCTGGACAAAGGCTCTTGCAAAGTAGGTATATCTGGCCAAAAATAAATTAGCATCACATTTGCATATCCAACATAACTCCTCCCACTTTCAAAAGCATTTTAGGATACATTAAGCCAAACACAGATTTAAAGAACAGGCTTTGTTTATATACAATGTTCTGGTAGTGCAATGATTTCCTGAAGCACAGTTCAGGCAGGTCAATAATTAAATAGTGGGCAGCCAGAAAATATGAGTCACACACCACATTGTGCATGGACTAAAGTTTAATACCCATTAACTTGCATTTTGTTTGTATTTTTAAAGTTACATTTTCCCATACTGTGTGGAGTGTAAGATAACTAGAACAAAAGTGCATTATTTGGTTTAAAGCCATGTTTTTTTATAAAATAACCTTGATGTTGTCCTGTATGCTGTTTACTTGTCATTTATAAGGACAAAAATGCAGTTTACGTTTGTAAAAAAAAAACACTGCAAGGTGGCTTCTTGGAACACAGCCAGAAGTATATTAAAAACAAACCAAATAAGAAATACAGGACATGTTTTCTATAGTAAGCCAGCATAATTATAAAGGACATTTCTGTCATTTAAGTAATAAGTTATCAGACGTTCCAGCTGTAATGTAAACTATTTAGCAACACTTGCCAAATATTTTGAAATAATTCATTCAGTTGTCTGCAAAACCACTTCACAACTCTTAAAATTATACTGAATAAAAGGGTGGGGGTTCCTGATCACTAATCATTACTATACATTGTAATGCTGTCGGAATCATTACTGTTTCTTTGACAACATGCGTGACCATGTCACATTGTTATAACTTCACCAATGCAGACTACAGTTGATGAACAGAATGAAATGCATCTCAAGTAAAACCAGCATTTCAGTCTGGCTATGCTGAATGACAGAAATCAATTTTTTTTGTTATGTTATCTGCAACTTCTGTAATGTTGCTCATCTGCACACTCAATTCCTAAGAAGGTCAAGCTGTGCCTTTTTGGCTGCACATCCAAGTGAACAAACTGGAATAAACAATAGTCCAAAAAATGCATTCCTTACAAACAATTACAATAGGACATATAACCGCTTACACAGAAGGTTCTGCATTTTGCATGGAGGTTTAAAAGACACCACAGTTTATTCAGTACTGTGTTGGAACAGTTAGTTAGTTTTCTATTTACAGTATAAGAATGTAAAAATGGTTATAGGCATCAGACTCTTTCACTAATTCTAATTACACATTCACTAATTCTAATTGCACACTATGTACCCAGCCTTACAGTGTGTGTAACATTAATTGCACACAAGTGCAATAATAAAAATATTTCACAATTGCAAGGTGCAAAACAGCACACTTAAAACACATTTCAACACTGCTTGAATTTAGTGCAGACCACAACATAGTACAAGTCCTTTCATTCTTTTTTTCCTGTTAACTCACATGCAAGCCAGAAACCCAAATCCACATAAATGGTCAAAACAGCTGTCGGCACTTGGTGTGGTCTTGTATTTAAAGCGCTGTTAGAAACTGCTGGCTACCTATTTACTGCTTTACCCACCAAGGAAAATTTGTTGCAGTCATTTCAACTTTTTCTAAACTTTTACTTACCTAATCATCGTCCATCTCACTGCTGCAGACTTATGAATTTCATCAGAAGTTCCTTATCTCCTTTGGCACTGCTATACTGGACTTACAATATTCCCTACCCATGATGCACTTCACTGCTCCAGCTCTGTAACTGGAATGCTGAGCCCAAATTCCTGCTGCTTGTTTTCTTAAAATGCTCCTGTCACTCGCCTCATATACCTAATTGTGCACTCGTGATCTTGACTCTTAGTGATGCTACAGTAAAGGAGTAGGTGTGGGATGGTAATGAGATGAACAGTGGCGTGAAGTTCTAAGAAGGGAATCAATTTAAAGAGGCCAATCAAAACTGTGTGGCACGCTGTTACTTTTTGTAATTTGTGGAATACTTGAGTGGTATGATTCAGCTGCTTCACCATAATACGGTCCACTAACTTCTGTATGGCAACAAAACATGAAAAATAAAGAAAAAGCACTTTTCCTGAGTGCATATTTTCTACGTAATGGACAGAGTGTGAATTACTAACAATACCAGCAAAAGACTATACTAAGAAAACACACAGTCTGCAGCTGTACAAAACCACGAAAACAATGTGGATCTTTGCACAATGAATATGTGCTTGCACATATTTGGATGGTGTTGCATGCATTCATAGCATGCAGACATAGCTTGAGGAACATGCAAAGAAATAGAAAATACTGTTCACTTCCCAAGGCACACAACAGGAGAGCTTTGTTTGTAGGATATCAGTGTATGTATGGAAAAGAGCAAACCTGAATTTTGGTAGGGATCAACAATGATCCAAACATTTCATTTTGAAAATTACAAAGGTAATAGCTAGTTTCTGCTATAATTATTTGAGTAGCATCTAGGCGAGCCTACATCTGCATTAAATAAACTGTTCAATCTAAATAAGGCAGAAGAAGAAGAAAACATCTAAAAGCACTGTTTAGAGGAAATGGGGTATGCAAACACCTAAACATCCCTCATGTAGACCCCCTACATAAATATATTAATTCCCTGGTGGCATGAAGCCAAACATTTTATATCACTACAGGTGCACTAATAAAGTACATGGTAGCAGTGATTTTCAATGGGAAACAGCAAGTTGCTATAGTCAGGTTACAGCCTGGTCCACGTTACCCTGAACAAAGGGCGGGAAAGTATAACACCTGTACAGCCACCCTTCTGTTTCCATTCCCCCTATCTTTTATCTAATTTGGGAATGTAAAAACAGCTCAAGGCCTGTCCTACCATTTCTTTCATAAGTAGCCTACTATACCAGGCTGTCACACTTTGTTAGAATAATACTTTCTAGCATTAGGCATCGTCTTCCAACATTAATTTCAAAAGTGCATCTTGCCATCATTGCTGTTCTGTGAAAATCAGCTTTTATAATGAGCCCCAAACATTATTGATCCAAAGCATATTTTCAGCTCTTGTTTCTTAGTGTAAACAAACTCAAATGCTGCAGTGTCCTTTAACTTAATGCATTTCCATATTTGTGTACCTCTTTGTACCACTTGTGTACTTTTCTGTAAAACAAATAACTTTCTGTTCCACCTTAAGCAAAGAACTGCACTTCTAAAACCTTCTGAAATAAAAGCAAATTCCAGAACAGTGGCTGGTACAATTTGGCAGCAAGTATTCTGACCTACAACAGAATGCATATTTTAAAAATATGTTTAGCAACAGCAGAAATATTTTTAATATTTCACATCCTCATTACCGGAGGATAAATTACTGTAGATGACTGGCTAGATGGTAAATTGTTCTTCAAGTCCGCACACATCATATGGTTTTCACTAAATTCCTTTGTGTGATGCATGCATTTTAGTATGTATTTAAGGCTTTTAAGGAACTAAGATAGGCGGATATTCTTTTACAAGCAACATATACTGACACACTGATGCCTATTACCAGATGCCAGTGTAGCTAGGCAGTGACCTGTATTACTTTACATCACTATTAGTCAAAAGCACAATTGGTGTTATAAATACAATAATAATATATGCTGGGTCCCTAACTGCACAACATTTTATATTTTCTTTTCTTCAAATTAATTTAAACTCATTAAATATTATTTTTATCATATCTAGATAGTGCAAGTGTTTTGCAAATCAACCTAAATAATTTGTAAGAAGTGCTAATTAAACAAACAGTTGCGCTTTTTACCTTCTTGGAGATTACCCACTTCTATGCTCGGGTGTAAATCTTTAATGATGCATTACTTTATTTTCTGTTTAGAAGCTAAACACAGCAGAAAAAGTATCCACCTTAAATCCCATCTTATTTCTCATACCACAGTGAAAAGAAAAACTGCTGAACATAGGGCAGTGCTTCCAGAGCAAATGTCCAAAAGTCTTGTTATGAATGACTTTATTTGGAGACCTAGAAATGCTGAGTCTTTTCCAACCAGATAATAACCTCCCCAGATAAACCCATTCTTGCAGGAATGCCAGACTGCTAAACCTCTCTGCTTCCAGGCAACAGATGGTTTAGCATGTTGTAACACACAAAAAGGACTTCAGAGCTGTTCTTGCATCAGCAGTTAACATTTAATCATGTTCTTCCCTTACAACCAAAGCATGAAAAAGTTCAATACTTATTTAATGCATGTACCATTCTAGCTGGATTCCTTTGACGTGTGATACTTGTTTTCTTTCATGAGCCTTAGAATGCATTATTATGTTATTATTTTTGTTATTATCAGCAGCAGCATCATCAAATTAACCTTATTATTAGCGGAGCTCTTTGTTCACTGTTCGACCTTGGTACGTAATTAATAACGGTGTTTTTCATGTGGCATCCAAATGCTATTAGTTTCAATTTAATGAAAATCACATAGATAATAGAAGTACAGAAACAAATTAACTCAAGGCTGCCACTTCTCCAAGAAACCCACCGTCATATTAAGGTTTCCTGCAGATAAACATCACTAGCAGTGTATACAGGGCATCATATTTTTTTCTACCAAAAAAGCTACATATTTGTCATTCAGAAATGACAACACAATCATGTGTATGTACTAGTACACATTAGTGTTTTTTGAAAACTCTTCAGTGGTAATGCAAGTACTATGCATTTTTCATGATGAATAGCGGACTGACACAAGATGGGAAAATGCAGGGTACATGGAAAATCACTGATACCTCATGAAGTATGAATAAGCAGTTACAAAAATGTGAAAACAATGGTTAGTCTTTTGAAGTGGCTCCATAATAATAGCAGGTGCTTACACACTTATGTTTTGGACAAAACTGAAAACGCATTCATATGCATGAATGCGTAGAGCCAAATGCATAGAGCCAGATACCCATATGCACATTATTTGTACCTTCAGGGTGATCTGCATTAAAAAAAAACAGAACCCCAGTATTTCTTAGAAGGAACTAGAGAACAAGACTGAAATAGCCAAGCTGTAGACAGAAGGGCATAACATCCAAACACTCTGCCATGCTCCAGATTTGGCAATGGAGTTGAAAGGCTAATGGAGTGTGATTGAAAGGGCAGGGTATGCTTCTTCCTCAGTGCTAGGAGGATAACCAATAAAAGTTAAATGCCTGCCTGCAGAAGCCAAAATGACTCCCAATGGTCTGGGTTTAAAATATGGGGGATGAAGGCAGGGCATATTAGTTGGGTGCACACAGAAGGATATGGACTGCTATGATACCACTGAGTGGAAACTGTAACATTAGTAAAGAAAATATGTACAGGCACTTGACATTGCCTGCTTTTGGGGTGCAAGAGTAATAGGGTTATGGTATGCCAGAAACATTCAAGAGAAATTATTGGTATAACACCCCCCCCCCAAAAAAAAAAAATGAATACACATTAATAGTGAAATATACAACAAATGTGCAATGCCAAAGGATAGAAATGTCAAAACAAGGTGCTGTTTGATTTAATACAATAGCATTTATTTCAGGCATTTCAGAAGAAAATAAATCAGTAAAGCTGTAATGCTTAGTGGACACTATAAAACCAGTAAATATACACGGTCTTACGTAAAGCAGAGTTGTGCGAGGTTAATGCAGACATATTAACTTCGATTACACTATTTTCCTATAAGAGCAGAATGCTAAACCATCAGTCAAGAATCTAAAAAGTTAGTTGGCATGGTTCTCCCCTACACGTGCTTGTCACTAGCATACATAACTAAAGATCATTCTCTTTTCAGATAGCATACATAAATAAGGATCGCTCTCAACTCTGATGTCCGAAACACATGAGATACTGTCTTATCATGATGGAAACTTAGACTTTGCAGTGTGCCCAAGACCTTCCATAAATATAATCACGTATTATCACAATCACTGCAGTTGAGACAATGCTGGTCCTCATTAATTCATCACCTTAGACCACATCATTATTCTTCCTACCGCGACTGCAGTTACAGAATGCCCACTCGTTCTGTTACGGTACAACTGGAAAAGGAAAAAAGGTCAATAACACGAGGGCTGAAGAAATTAAGCTCAGTATTTCTACAGCTATTTTAATGAAGAAAAAAAAAAAAAAAGAACTGACAGCAATACATTTAGAACTGCAGATCTGCTGATATGTACCAGAACATTCAGTCTTTTGTTTGCAAATAAATCATTACTTTCATTGTTTGCAAAGCATCTGTGCTGTTTTCCCACCAAGCAGTGTTTTAAATAACTGATTTGTTTGCTGTTTAAAACTTTCTTTAGTGTCTCCTTGCTGTTTTTCTGCTGTTTAAAACATTTTTAGTGTCTCTGCTGTTTTTCTATTGTTTAAAACACTTTTTAGTCTTTCCCATCTAAATTAGTGTAGCTAGCAGCTGTAGCATAGTTCAGATACAGGACTGCTGCATCTGGGTCTGTTTGTTGTGGCGGTTGTATTCTGAGTACATTTTTCCAAGCCATCTTTGGAAGGGGAACTTCTGCACCCTTGTGAGAGAAGTGTGCTGAATGGAACTTGTCTGGTGAAGAGTGATTGGTCTAGGACTTGGATTAAGCACACTTATTGGTACTTTAGGTTTTTTTTTTTTTTTTTTTTTTAAGATTTATTTTAGCTCCTGGTATTTAAGCCCCGCATTTGAGCAGGTTTCTGCTTGTTTGCATATCACACAGCACCGCTCACTGCTGCGCAATTGTGTGCCATAGCCAGACAGTTAATTCGGACAATCTGTCCCTTAGATACGGCTGTAGTACATTAGTATAGTCTTCATCTTTACCACATCTCTGGTCTAAAAAGTATTGCTAGTGAGCTGTAACCTATTAAAGCTCCAGTAAAAAAAAACTCCAGAAATACCAATCTACAGAGCGCCTCCTATATCAGTCCTGAAAGCACCTCCTTTGTAATAACAGTTCTTCAAACCTAGCATTATGGACAGTTAGACTATCCATGTTTCTCCTGCCAGCCTTGTTGACTTAGGCCTCCTGAGGCAGTCTAGCAACTGCCTCATGTACACTGACCGTCCATGGATCATGATGCAAGAAGCCTACTTGACCAAACTGACGGCAATCCAAATATTGCCAAACACTCTGGTCATGGGAGATTTCAATTATTCCACCATCAACTGGGAAACCTACTCTAGCCCTAACTCACTAGTACAAAAGTTCTTGACTTTGCTAACTCAAATGCCCTGGCCCAAATTGTTCTAGACCTGCTCCTCACTAACATGTCAAACAGATGCACCAACACGACTGCTGAACCCTCATTAGTTAAATCTCACCACAAATCTGTTACCTTTGAACTGACAAAGGGTGAAGTCAGGCTTAGAAACTTCACCAAAGCAAACTATACCCTCCTAGGGCAAGGTATAAATGCATTCCAAGTCCCACCCCCAGCTGGAAGTGTTAACTACACCAAAGCTTATCCATGTGATTGCACATGCCTTTAAAAGTGTATAGACTTGGCTGTTCCAGACAGAATAAAAGCCACAGCCCCAAGGAAAAAAAATATGCCCTGGGTGGACATCCAGCATCAATAAACTTTACAACAAATGCAAAAAGTTTCTATCTAAGAAAACTAAGGTGAGGCCCCAACAATGGAAAAACACCCTCCTCAGCATCAACAGGTAAATATAACATGTCAAATCCTCTAATGGTAACTTTCTGAAAAACTTAGTAATCGCATCCAAAGATAAGCATAAGGATTTTACAGCTACATACATGGATTAAAAGGTAAGACTAAAGCATGTGCTGAACTAGTGACAAACAGTATCACACACACTGAACCCGCAGAGATAGTAAAGCTGTTAGCGGACAAAGTTGATTAAAATTTCACTCCCTTATCCCCTCCAAACTTATCACAAACCTTTCCCCATCCTACATATCAGAAGAGCAGGTCATTAAAGCCTTATCAAAGGCAAAAAAAATACAGCCTCTATGGGACCAGACAGCATCCCAGACTGTCTTCTAAACAAACTAAAACATAAAATTAGCATCACCATTAAATATCCTATTCAGTCACAGCCTAAACACTGTCTTTGTTCCTGCAGAACGGAGGACAGCAACAGTGATTCTCTACCACAAAGGTGGTTTAGCAAGAGATCCAGGGAATTATAGACCCATAATTCTTACCAGCCTCATCTGTAAGACCATGGAACGTATCATTATGGACCTCATAGATAAAGACATAGGTAACCTCCATATCATGGATCCAACCCAATTCAGCTTCAAGGGCAGATCTTACTTGTTAAAAACCTAGTGGATTTCTCTAAAAATGTGAGCAGGGGTACTGACAAGGGCAAATCTGTGCACACAGCACACCCTGATATGGCAAAGGCCTTTAACACAATCCCACAATCAGGCATTACAGATAAACTTAGATAACTTAGCAAACTAAATGTAAATCCTTTGTTGTAAGATGCATTATCAACTGGCTCACAAATAACTCCACATCAATCAGCAGACCTGTCACCAGCAGGGTGCCAAAAAGGTCAATGCTAGCCCCCTTAATGTTTGGTATATACTTCTCAGAAGTTCAGGCCAAAACCAAGGGGCTGTGGCTGAAAAAATTTGCAGACAACTGCAAACTGGGTGCAATTACATAATCCCCAAATGATGTCCGTATACTTTAGGAGGGTCTTGCATAGAGAATGACAACTGGGGTCAATCACGGTCTCAAACTGAATGCAAAGAAATGCATCATCTTTCTCTTCAGTAAAAACAATGTCCTTTCACACTATCAAATTAACAACGATACTCTATGTACATACAAAGTGGTAAGAGATCTGGGATCCTAAGTAGACTGTGACCTTAACTTTGACTACCATTCATCTACTTTAGTAAGGAAGGCTTTCCCAAGTAGCACACTTGACTAGCAAAGGCATCGCCTCTAGAGCAAAAAAGGTTGTAACCCCTCTATACTAATCACTAATCAGGCCCTTAATTGAGTATAATACCCCTTTCGGCATGTACCATACAAAGTACCTGCAGCAATTCGAGAGACCTCAGAGGTTTCTAACTAAGATAATTAAGGGACTCCAGCATCTGCCTTACACAGGCAGACCAAAGTTCTCATCACTATACTCAGTATCATATACACTTGTTAGGGGAGACTTGTGCCTGGCTTACATAGCAATTTCCTACCCAAACCTAATGAATTTGCTGCACATCTGTACATCAAACTGGACTACCACTAACTGTTCCAGGGAACTAAATATGACCTGCAACTTGAGGAGGATGTGCTGGAGGGACATATTAGTCTCCCAGCGACTGCTGTCTCTTTGAAATAGGCTACCAATTAAGTGAAACAGAGCACCTCTAGGATACTATTCAAAAGGAACCTGGATGAGTGGATGGGGCACTATAAATTCTTGCCGGGGGATAGCACCCACAACCCTCCTAGACATAGGCAGTCATTAATAAGTACAATCCTGGGTATTAACTAGAGTATCTATTGTATTATATTGGGATGTAACAGCTAGGCTTGAAATGACCTCCAGGTTAATAGCGTCTACATCCTATGATCATCAACATAAAGATTATAATGCACTGGAGGACAGCAACAGTTATTCCCTTCCACAAAGGTGGTTTAGCAAGAGATCCAAGGAATTATAGCCCCATAATTCTCATCTGTAAGACCATGGAATGTATCATTATGGCCTTTTACACTATCAAATTGACAACAATACTCTATGTACCTACAAAATGGTAAGAGATCTGGGATCCTAAGTAGACTGTGACCTTAACTTTGACTACCATATATCTACTTTAGTAAGGAAGGCTTTCCAAAGTAGCACACTTGATTAGCAAAGGCATCGCCTCTAGAGCAAAGGAGGTTGTAACCCCTCTATACTAATCACTAATCAGGTCCTTAAATGACTGCTTTCAACCTTGAAAGAACATCAGTTTTTGTAAAGTTAAGACTATAACAATGTTACAATGGTCCTTAGGATGACTAGTTCCAGTTTAAATCCATGCATTATGCTTAATGAACTGTAGCAACGGGTGGTAAAATCTACAAACTACATCTTCATGCAAAACTGGCCTGCTGCACCTACTTTGCTTTTACCCTGTTGTTACAATTAATGGGGGGGGGGGGGCATTCTCCATGGTATGCTAAACAAAGATCAAATTCCTATTCTCATCATTCATAACACTTAGACCTTCTAGCTCACGCAATCTGTCCACTCATATGTTTTATACAGATTTTACTAGGTGTCTCTATCTTTAAACAAAACAGCTGCTTAAGTTAGACAGCCCTCAGTTCCAAAAGGTGTAAATCAATACATGAACAATGTTATCATGTCAAGTCCAAAATGCAATGTATATATAAATGGTCAGTTAAGGGTCATTGTTTCACCATTCTTGATAAGCCATTTAAGTCTTGACCACTGTATTAAAGATTTACCTAATCTAGGTTTTTCAGCTGAACACATTTCATGCATTTCAGCACATTAAATTAAAGCTTCTCTAATGAACTAGTTAATTTCCTTATACGTAGAAAAAAATCAATGAAACTTATTCACAGCTTCACTAACATAATAACTGTTAAGACAATAAATGATAATCAGAGATGACAAAACATGTGCCTTACTCTCCAGGCACTGTGAATTAATCAAGGTAATAATGAAACAATAAGTTATTTCATCCTGTGACTTTGCTTCCATTCAAGCAGACTTTCTTTTTTTTTTTTTTTAGTTATTACTGTCAGCTTTATAAAAACTAGAATGATTATGCTCCACCTTTTAATGGAAGCTGTTGATCTTAAAGAATATTTATACATACAGCAGCAGTCAGGTGAAAATCTTTAAAAAAAACTCTAACAGAAGGAATAATATTTGTATACCAATCATGTCTGAGGGGTGTAAAGGACAGCTGCAGTTAGTGGGATATACTTTCTTAATAGCAGTGGTTCCAACAAAAAAATAAAAAAGGAAAATTAAATTAATGCTAGGCTTTCATGCCCATTATATTTTATATTCTTCCTTACTTGGTTAAAAATATTTTTCAGGGATACTGGCAGGAGTGAACAGATTTTAATGCAAAGAGAACAGATTTTCTCTTTACAAAGAGTTACTGAAAGTAGAATTAAATGAGCAAAGCAAATAGACTTCCCTATCTAGTATTTCTTTATATATGGTATCCATAGCCGAGCTTCCCTTGTTGGATTGGAAAGGTGGTTCTGCCTACTGTTCACAAATGCTGGAGTAATTTTAAATGTCTGAGCACATGATTAATAGGATGTTCTACTTACCAAACAATCATAAGAAGAACTCACTCTTCCTGAATTCACATGTTACAACAAAGGGGTATATTAGGCTAGCACTAGAATGCATACACGTTGTACAACTTTCCTCCACATATATCATAAACAATGGAAATTCCAAAACATGCCCTACATTCTGCCTCCAACAATAATGCAATAGAATCTCCCAAGCAGACATTCTTTACCGTGGCAGATGTTCTCCACTACCGCTGACACTGAAGGGATGCCATTGTCGTACTATTTAAAACTATTCTATTCTAGTAATAACACTACAGTATTTCATTGTTTCTGCCTGTATTCATTTTCCTTTACACACAACTTTATTCATTTCTCTGCATTATACATTTAGCCACCATAACACCTTCCAAAGTCTTCCCTATAGCTCATTTTATTCTAGTGGAAACAAATGCCTACAAACAGTCTCATGAACATCAGCGAGCCTTCGTCAGGAATTATCAGAGTTGGTCTTTACATTTTTTCATTCATAACTCTCCACTTAGCTCCTATGTAAATCACCCTAGAGTTGTTTTGATACCCAAGCACATATACATTCGCACAGACCCATGTGACTACTAAAACTGCTGCAGTATGTGACCCTAACTTTTACAACATACCTACACCTCTAGCTAGATTCAGCCCTGCCAGTGGTTCAACTGATAGTCTACCCAGACTATGGTCAGGACAAAAGCTACTTGATCCACCCTCCTGACTGGTAGTCTGGTCAGAGAGGCCACCTATAAAATACTGGTAAATGCCAGAATAGCTGTCAACTTGCCCTTATATCAGTCCATAGAAATTAATTACAATCCAACAGCATATCATTTTTCTAGTGCATAACCCATTTTGTGTTTTTTCCTCCTCATCAATTCACTGATTTTTAAAACTTAGAGTCTTAGTAATAAAAACCTATCACAATAAATTTGATAGCAAATATCCAAATATGTGTAAATTACTCCTCACACACCAACAAGACAGTAGAAGCAGAATATGTTTTAACGATTCAAAAGACATTTTATATCAGTTTTCTATGGGGATCATACTTTATCTTTTTGTGTTTAAGGATACTGTTGTCTAGTACTATTATTATGAATCACATCATTCAAATGTTATTACAAAAATCAGTGTTTCAATATTATTTTACTACTAGATTACTCGTTTTGTTAGACTAATATTTTATAACTAAGCAGCAGTGTTGTTCTAAATGATTCATTTAGATACATCAGATAAATCTTAGCCCCCTTTTTTCCTTCAAATACTAGATGTGGTCCTCATTAACATGACAAACAGATGCACCACTGCAACTGTTGGACCCTCACAAGTTAAAACTGACCACAAACCAGTCACCTTCAAACTGGCACTAACACCAGAACTCACAAATGGACAAGTTAAAGTAAAAAAAACTTCACCAAGGCAAACTATACCCTCCCAGGGTAAGGTATAAATGCATTCCAAGGCCCACCCCCAGCTGGAAGTGATAACTACACCAAAGCTTACACTAAAGCCCTGTACAATCACTTGTATAAAAGTGTATAGACTCTGCTGTTCCAGACAGAATCAAAGTCAGAGCCCCAAGTAAAAAGATGATGTTTTGGTGGACATCCAGCATCAAGAAAATTGACAACAAATGCAAAAGTTTGCTGTCTAAGAAAACTAAGGCGAGGCCCCAACAATGGAAATACAGCCTCAACAGGCAAATAAGACATGTCAAATCCTTGAAGGGTAACTGAAAAAAACTTAGCAATCACAGCCAAGGATAACCATTACGCCTTTTACAGCTATGTATGCAGCCTAAAAGGTAGGACCCAAGCACCCAAGCATGTGCTGAACTAGTAACTAACAGTATCACACACACACTGATCCCACAGAGATAGCAAACCTGCTGGCAGATAGATTTGGTGAAAATTTCACTCCCTTATGCCCTCCTTATCACACACAAACCTTGCTCCCAAATTTCCCCCACCTTACATATCCAAAGAGCAGGTAATTAAAGCCATGTCTAAGGCAAAAAACACAGCCTCTATGGGACCAGACAGCATCACAGGCGGTCTTCGAAACAAATTAAAACAAACTAGCATCACCATTAACTGCACTTTTTAATCACAGCCTAACCACAGGGTATGTTTCTGTGGAATGGAGAACAACAGTTACTCCCTTACACAAAGGTGGCTTAGAAATAGACCCGGGGAATTATAGATCCATAAGGCTAACCAGCCTCATCTGTAAGGCCATGGAACATATCATCATGGACCATGTAAATAAAGACATAGGCCACCACAATACCCCAGATCTGACAGAGTTTGGCTTCATCAAGGGCAGAGCCTGCCTGTTAAACCTGGAGGATTTCTTTGAAGATGTGACCAGGACCATTGACAAGGCAAATCTGTGCACATAGCATACCTTGACTTGACCAAGGCCTTTATCACAATCACACACTCAGGCATTACCAATAAACTTAAACTGAATATAAAACCCTTGGTTTTAAGATGGGTTGCCAACTGACTCACAAACTGGTCACACACTATCAAAGTGTGCAATTACACATCAACCAGCAGACCTGTCACCAGCAGGGTGCCACAAGGATCAGTGTTGTGCCGGCTACTGTTTGGTATATACTTCTCAGAAATTCAGGCCAAAACTAAGAGGCTGTGACTGACCAAGTTTGTAGATGCCAAAGTGGATACAATAATCGAATCCCCAAATGATGTCACTATACTTCAGGAGGTCTTACACAGACCAACAACTGGTGTCTTAGTCATGGTTTCAAAATAAATGCAAAAAAATGCATCACCATTCCCTTCAGTAGAAAAGAATGCCCCTCTACATTATCAATTAACAATACCCCATGTACCGATGAAGTGGTAAGGAATCTGGGATCACAAAAGGGCCGCAACCTTAACTTTGACCACCATGTGTCTACTGTAGTAAGGAAGGCTTTCTATGTAGCAGACTTGATTATCAAAACCATTGCCTCTAGACCATAGCAGGTTATAACCCCTCTAAACCAGTCACTAATCAGACCAACAACTGAGTATAATGCCCTGTTTGGCATGTATCATACAAAGCACCTGCAGCAATGGAAGAGACCTCAGAGGGGTCTAACAAAAATAATCAAGGGACTCCAGCATGTGCCTTACACAGACTAAGTAAAGTCCCTGTCACTATACTCCATATCATACAGACTTCTTAGGGGATACTTATTCCTGGCCTACAGAGCAATCTCCGACCCAAACCTAATGAATTTGCTACACATCTGTAAATCGAACGGGACTAGAGCTACCCATTCCAGGGACCTAAATATGGCCTGTGACTTGAGTAGGACATGCTGGAGGGACACATTTCTCCCAGCAACTGACATCTTTGGAATAGGCTGCCAATTCATGTGAAGCAGAGTACCTCTATGACACAGTTCAAAAGGAACCTGGACGAATGGATGAGACACTGTAAATTCATACCAGGGATAGTGCCCACATTGGCATTCATTACTAAATACAATCCTGGGTATTGACTAGAGTATCTATGGTTTTACATCTGGATGTAACGGCTAGGCATGAAATGACCTCCAGGTTGATACGCTAGGCATGAAATGATCTCCAGGTCGATAGCCTAGTAACCTCCTATGATCCTATAAAAGCATATTTAAGTTACAGGCTGTAATTCTGATTTGTTGAGGTTGGTGTAAAAGTACAGAGATCATAATATATGTAGAGCTGATATATTTTCTCTTCCTTCTTCATAGGTGAATATCTGGATTAAGACCCTTGCCTTAGTTTAATAACAAATTTTAAGAGGAAATAAGTAAATATGTGAATGTTGAATATAATGAAAAGTCCTCATTTAGTAACAAATGTTTCAGCATGTTCAACACATTCTGGCTAGGCTTATAAATGCCCTAGGGCAGATAGCCTAGTATGAACCTATGAACCTATGTCTTTCAGGCTGCAACAGAGGACTTAATTTATTTTTTGTCTTACTTTTCCATGGCAGTAAGCTGATAATAGGGCAATAAAGGACAGAACACCGGTTTCTTCATGGATAAAAGTAAATGATTTTTGAAACTATACAAGTTATTTTCACATTTGGGGGCGGGAAATAAAGATTAAAAAAAGAACAGATACCAACTACTAAGTAGAATCCTAGGGAATAATGTCTTAGCACAGATAACCTCAATTTCAGGTTAACTAGAGCTTGTGTTAGAAGCTGTCTAATTGGCACAGATGATGTCCTTACGTTTACCACTGCAGTATTCTTTACTAATGGGATTCCCTGCCATGAAGCCCTTCATCTGGCCAGTTTACAAAAGATTTCCATTGCTTTAAGGTACGCAGAACATCACCTGCTTACTCCTTGTGTAAGGAAGGGCATAAAGGTGATGTTCAAGTGTACCATCCTCAGAACAGATTGCCCCAGTAGGAACAGCAGTCCAAGGAAAACCAAGGAGAATTTGCACAGTAAAGAAGGGAAAAAGACCAGGGGGATGGAGGGAGGGAGTGAATACTGCAGCGGTGAAAGCAAGGACATCTGCAGTTATGGTAAGATTTTACACAACTGCACAATGTCCTTACATTCACCACTGCAGTATTCTTTACTAATGGGAGAGTGTAAAAGCTAAAGAAGAAACCAGGGAGGAGGAAGCTGCAGAGCCCTCTAAGAATCCATGAAATATGGCAGCAGCAAAACCAGCTCTGGAGATACCATCCAACTGGTAATGTTTGGTAAAGGTATGCACAGAAGTCCAGGAAGCAGCTTCATGAATAGAATTAGCATCTAAGCACCTGAAAAAGGCACCAGAAGAAGCCACAGCTTTAGTGGCCATGTAAATTGTAACAAAAGGAAATAGCCTTTGAAATCCAAGTAGAAATAGTTTGCTTGGAAACAGCCAAACCTAAAGACCTAGGATGAAAGGAAACAAACAACTGGTCAGACTTCCTGATAGCTTTAGTTTTATTCAAATAAAATCTGAGCTGTCTATGCACATCTAAAGTATGTAGCACCCTCTCGCTGTCAGATTGCGGAGGGGGAAAAAAGGTAGGCAAATTAATAGACTGATTAAGAGACAACTCATTAACCACCTTAGGCATAAAAGAAGGATTAGTACGCAAGGACACCCTGTCCTCATAAAATATCAAAAAGGTGGACAAGCCATAAAGGCTTACAACTCAGTACCTATCCTGCATAAGTAACGGCTAACAAAAGAACCGTCTTCCAAGAACAGTGTTGCAAGGAAGCAGAAAGCATGCTCAAAAGGAGTCTGAGTCAATTTTTCTAGAACAGAATTAAGATCCGATGGAGGAGGAACAGACTTCCTGGGAGGTCTAATATTAAGGATGCCTTTAAGAAACTGCTTAGCCTCAAATCTAGAAGCTAAAGGCAGACAAGCAGAAAGATCCTTAACAGAAGAATAGGCCAAACCAGCATTGAGCAACTCACACAAATAAGAAAGAACCAAAGGAACATCCACAGAAAGTGGGTCCAGGCCACAAGAAAGACACCAAATATAAAACTTCTTCCATTTAGACAAGTAGGATATCCTAGTAGTAGGTTTCCTGGTCTCCTGCAGGACATTCTCAGAAAAAAGGTGTCTATGAGGAATCAAAACCCTATTACCCACAGTGTCAGTTGATGGGGATGGGTGAGAGACCCCTTGTCTTGTGTGAGGAGATCCACCCTGTGAGGTAACTTGTGATGATTGCCCCTGGTGAGATGCAGAAGTAGAGGGAACTAGTGCTGTCATGGTTAAAATAGTCACCAACAAGATTTTGGGACCATCCTGTTGAATCTTGAATAGGAGTCTTGGAATGAGAGGAAGGGGAGGGAATGCATAAAGAAACATCCCCTTCCAAGAAAATGAGATGGCATCCAACCTTTCAGACCAGAGGACCTGGGACTCTGGCACAAAACAGAGGAAGCTGTCTGTACAATGGGGAGAAGAGAGATCTACTTGAGGAATACCCCACTGGTGAACAATGTCCAGAAACGCATCCCTGTGAAGCATCCATTCATCATGGGATTGAGTGAAGCACTTGCTCAGACTGTCTGCCACAACATTCCAATCTGAAGGAATGTAAACTGCCAGAAGAGTCACATGATACTGGATAGCTAGATCCCATACCAGAAGTGCCAGCTGGCAAATATGGTACCATCTCATACCCCCCCCATTTATTGATATATCACGTGACTGTGGTATCGTCCATGAATACCTCGAGAGGGCCTGCAGAGAAGAGAGGATGAAATGCCTGAAGAGCCAGCAGAAGAGCCCTCATCTCCTTGATGTTGATGTGCTCCTTCTGCTGATGAGGCAACCGCACTCCTTGAACCTTCAGGGAGCCAAATGTTGCTCCCCATCCCACATCTGAAGTGTCTGTGAACACAGCCTAAGAGGGAAGTGGAGGCTGAAATGGGAGCCCTGGATTTAGATGCAACTGCTGAATCCACCACAGAAGATCTACCTTGAGACATGGGAGAAGAGAAACAGGTAAGTCTAGGGGATATGCATGCTGAAGTCACACCAACTTCAGAAACCACCGGAACTTCCTCATGTGGAGCCTGGCCAGAGAAAGCATCAGAATGGTGGAAGCCAGTAACTCCAGAGCCCTCAGAAACTCCCTGGCTGAAATGGAGGCCAGGGGAAGAAGAGTTTGAAAGAAAGAAATGAAAGTTAATGCCTTTGGAGGAGGCAGGGATGCCAGCGTTGGCACCGTTTGATACCTGCAACCCAGAAAGACAAGATCTTGAGAAGGAGACAGGGAAGACTTGTTGGAGTTTATTGTAAACCCCAGGCTCTGAAGAAGAGAAATGGCAAAATGAAGATTTTTGCAAAAGGACCCCTGGAGAAGGTGCCTGAAGCAGCAGGTCATCCAAATAAGGAAAGATTTGGATCCCTTGAAGCCTGCAAAAGGCAATCACAGGAGCAAGGCATTTGGTGAACACGCTTGTGGAAGTAGAAAGGCCAAAGGGCAAAGCACAGAACTGAAAATGCCAGGAAGCAACAGAGAAATGCAAAAATTTCCTGAATAGAGGATGGATCGGAATATGGAGATAAGCATCCTTGAGGTCTAAAGACACCAGAAAGGCCTGAAGTAGCAAGAGATGAAAAAAGGGACTGAAGAGACAACATCCAAAAGGAAGGCACCTTCAGAAAGATGTTCAGATGGGAGAGGTCTAGAATAGGCCTCCAAGTACCTTCTTTTCTGGGCACTAGAAACATCCTGGAATAAAACGCATCCCCCCTTTGGGACAGAGGCACTTTTTGAATAGTACCCTGAAACAAGAGGTCCCGGAGAATCTCTGGAAAAAAAGAAAGATGTTCCAGTGGAGGCTGAGGAATGCCCATAAAAGGAGGATGGGAAATTCAGACCATGAAGTACCCTTGACGAATGATTGACAAAACCCAAGAATCCTGGGTGATTCAGAGCCAAACAGTATGAGAAAAAGAAAGGTGACGAGACAGAGGAATGTGGCTGGGAATGGGGGGATAGTCAGACAGCACCTGGTTTGTCAGGAAAGGAAGGCTCAAGAAACCCGGCAGTCTGAGTGGCTTTTGTAGGAGGAGTTTGTTTACCATTCTTTTCACTTTTAGGAGGAGGGTGAGACTGCCTACGAACAAAGGCCAGTTTAGAAGGGTAGTTACGCTGAAACTTAGGCACAGGAGAAACAAAGACATACTTAAGCTCATGTAAAGCCTTCCCCTTGTCCTGAAGGGACTTCAGTAAATCAGTAGCCGCTTCCCCAAACAAAATATATTAGTATCCAGAGGAGCATCCAGCAACCTAGCTTTAATATCATCAGGCAAAGGTTGAAGCCTAAGCCAAAAACATCTCCTCAGAACTGGAGCCAGAGGCAGCAGTCTTGGGAAAGGCATCTGCAGCATCATGACTACACTTGATACAATGACAAACAACCTGAGAGGAAGACCCAAGCAAGGAAAGAGCTGAAGATTTACCCTCAGAGTCCGGAAGATCAGAAAGAACCTGACAGGCCTGAGAAAGAAGAGCCAAGACATACCTAGAAATATGGGTTTGATAATTAATAGCTCTAAAAGCCAGGACAGATGAAGTATAAACCTTCTTACCCAACCTATCCATGGTCCTACTATCCTTGTCAGAAGGCAGTAACTTGGACGAAGGAAGCAATTGAGATGGCTTATCAGAGGCTACAGACACCACAGAGGGGTCAGCAGCAGGGCATTTAAATAAAAAGGAACAATCCTTAGGCACCCTGTAAAACCTATTAGACTTCCTAGGAGCAGGGGCCAAAGAATCCGGTGCTTTAGAGGTGGTGGAAAAAACATCCAATAAAGCAAGCAAGACAGGAGGAATCGACACAGGTTTCGGGTTTTCTGGGTGTGTATTGGTTTTCTTGTTTGAGAGATTTTATTAAAACAAAAAGTCTTGTAAAATGTGACAATAATTCCAATGTTGATAAAGAAAAAAACTATATAAAGGATTAACCTGACAAATATTAATGGATGCATGCATCACAAAAGCTGGAATTAGACATTTAAAAACCTGCCATTTATAACAGATGGGAAGAATTACCAAAATGGCAACACTTTTCATATTATCTTGGAATGTTATTGGTCTCGCAGGTGTAGACAAAAGGGAAAGAATACTTAATTATATAAAGAAATGCAGAGTGCAATTAGCAATGCTACAGGAGACGCAATTGGAAAGAAATCAGCATGTGAATTTAATAAAGCTAATATCTGAGGATGGATATTCTACAGAATATCAGGAACAAAGGAAGAGAGGAGTACTTATATTAATCATTAGAAGACCTCCAGTAGTGATGGAAGAGAAAAAAATATATAATAATGGCAGATAAGTAGCACCAAGAGACTACTAGAGCAAGGGATAAGGATTACACTGGCATGTATTTATATTTAACCTGAAACTGCTGTTTTGGAGCTTAAAAACATTTGGGAGAAATAATCAGCTTCAGCAGGGAACATTACTGATAGATGGGGACTGGAATTTGATTGGTACCAATGAGGATGTATCTGGGAGGCCTAGAAGGGAAACATAAAAAATAAGATAGATTTCTGAAGAAAATTATGAAAATATTTGATATGAAAGACATTAATTCAGTAGCAGGAACTTACAGTATATATTATTTCACAAGGTACAATAAATCGGCTAGATTTGACAGTCATTACATTTCACAGAAACAAGTCCATTTAATCGGGAACTTTCATACACATCCAATAACTATTTCAGATCATGCACCAATAAAGTACAGTTTTGTACCTACCATAAATGTAGATGTTCGAAGATCCACATTGCTGCAGTCCTAACACTTGGGTAGTCCGCTGTCCCTCGGTCGGCCCGAATATCAGAGTATAAGGCTAACGTCGGTCAAGGCGCATTTGACTGACATCAGAACATCAGGGTACAAATGCGCATGACCGACGCCATATCCTCAGTCTTTTCTTGCCCCAGATGTCAGAAGACCCTAAAAAGAAAGGTCAAAACCCATAGACAACAACTAAACAACTAACCAGCCTAACACCAAAAATATGTACAATATATACAATATATACAATTATACCTCAGATGGATAACCCAACCCACACAACCACCTCAAACTACAGAGTGGAAGGAGGGAGGGTAAATTGGACTGCAGCAATGTGGATCTTCGAACATCTACATTTATGGTAGGTACAAAACTGTACTATGTTCTTCATCTCACATTGCTGCAGTCCTAACACTTGGGTAGAATCCCAAAGCAGAGGTAAGGGAGGATGGCTAAACTATAATGAAGCAGGAGCTTCCAAAATGCCCTGCAACACAGCAGTGGCAAAACCAGCCCTGGATTTAGAGTACAGTGGAAGGTGGTAATGCCTAGAGAAGGTATGCACTGAACTCCAAGTGGCTGCCTCCAAAATATCCTTAGTAGCCACCCCTCAAAAAGCTGTTGAAGTGGCAGTAGCCCTAGTGGAATGAGGCCTAATCCCAGCTGGAATCTCTTTGCCATGATGGGAATAACAGAAAGCAATGCAAAATCCAATCCACTTAGAAATAGTTTGTTTTGACACGGGCTTGCCCTGAGAGCACAAAGCAAAAGAAACTAATAACTGCTGAGATTGTCTGAACCCTTTAGTTCTGTCCAAATAATATCGCAACTGCCTGTGTACATCTAAAGTGTGCAAAATCTTTTCCCCTTTAGTTTGGGGATTTGCATAAAAAGTAGGCAAATGAATAGTTTGGTTTAAAGCCACACTAGAAACCACTTTAGGCATAAAGGAAGGATTAGTACGTAAAGATACCCTATCCTTATGGAAAATCAAGAAAGGCTCAACTGCCATAAGGGCCTGCAATTCAGAAACCCTTCTTGCAGAGGTAATGGCCAACAAAAAAGCAGTCTTCCATGACAAATATTTCAACTCAGCAGTAGCTGCAGGCTCAAAAGGTTGTAGAGTGAGTTTCTCCAACACAAAATTGAGATCCCAAGCAGGAGTAGGAGCCCTTCGTGGGGGTCTTATATTCTTTGCCCCTCTAAGAAATTGCTTGAACAAAGGATGAGAAAACAATGGTGGGTCACAGTCGTAGTGAGCTGAAATTGCTGCAGCATGAATCTTAATAGAAGAGAAGGACAAACCTTTGTCCAATAACTCAGTAAGATATGGAAGAGCCACACTTAAATCAGGCTCAGAAACATCCAAATCCTTAGCTGCACTCCAAAATAAAAATCTCTTCCATTTATCTGCGTACACTTTCCTTGTACTAGGCCTTCTAGCTTCCAAAATCACATTCAAAACTTGTTGTGGAAGTTGAGGCCCTCTATGGTTTAAAACAGAATATGCCATGCTGTTAGGTGAAGAGAATGAAGTTTGACATTGAGCAAATGACTGTCCTCCTGGGACAACAGATGTGGAATCAAAGGCAAAGTCCATGGAGGCTTCTGTACTAGACTTCTCAGTAATGGGTACCAGTGCTGTCGAGGCCAATCTGGAGCTATCAAAATCATCCTTGGCTTGTCCTGTCTGACCTTTAGAAGTACCTTTGGGAGGAGAGGCAGAGGTGGAAAGGCATACACATGAAGATTTTTCCAACTGAAAGAAAGAGCATCCACTTTCCAAGCTGTGGGATGAAACCGCTTTGTGCAAAACTTTGGCAGCTGGTGGTTTAGTGGAGAAGCGAACAGATCTATGTCTGGAGTTCTCCAGGACACTGTCAATTTCTGAAATACATGAAGATCCAGTTTCCACTCGTGGGGATCCATGATTTGTCTGCTTAACACATCTGCTAAGGAGTTCTGTGCTCCCGGCAGAAACCTTGCCTGAAGACTTAGTTGTAAACTGAGAGCAGTCTCCCACAAAATCATTGCTTGCCTGCATAGAGGATAAGAATGTGTTCCCCTTGCTTGTTGATGTACCACATGACAGTTGTGTTGTCTGTTAGAATCAACACCTGCCCTGGAAGAAGTAAATCTTTGAAAGCTATTAATGCAAACTGGACTGCTAACATCTCCTTTAAGTTGATATGTAGATGCTGTAGTCTGACAGGCCACTTGTCTTGTATCCACTTTCCGTTTAGATGAGCTCCCCAAGCTTTGTCTGAGGCATCTGTCGTTAAAATTTGACTCGCCTCTGGCCGGGTCACAGAGAGTCCCTTGTTTAGGTGACATTCCTGAGCCCACCACAAAAATTCCTTTTGAATGCAAGGTATTATTTGAATGACAGTGTCCAGATGCTGGCAGTGCTGTGTCCATACATTTTGAGATACCATTGCAACTTCCTCATATGCAGTTTGGCATTGGGAAGCACCAGAATACAAGATGCCATGAACCCTAAGGCTTGAAGGACTGTCCTTGCAGTCAGCCCGGACTGAAGAGATAGATGATGGAAGTAAAGGGAAAGATTCTTTTGTTTGTCCGGGGTTAGAAAGGCCATCTGGGATGCTGTATTCAGTCTTACACCCAGAAAGCACATGTCTTGAGAGGGTACTAGACTGGACTTTATTTCGTTCACAGAATACCCCAGGCATCTTAGCACTGCTATCACATATTCCAAATGACGAAGAAGCTCGTCCCTTCCTTGAGCCAGAATCAGGCAATCATCCAAATAAGGATAGATTTGTATTCCTTTTAGCCTGAAGAAAGCTATCACTGGAGCCAGAACTTTCGTAAATACTCTGGGCGCAGTAGACAAGCCAAAGGGCAATGCAGAGAACGGATAGTGAGAAGTCCCAGTCCGAAAACGCAGATATTTCCTGCAACTTAGCCTGATAGGAACATGAAGGTAAGCCTCCTTGAGATCCAAAGTTACCATCCAGTGATCCTTGCCCAGTAGAGGTAAAAGCTGTTGTAACGTCAACATTTTGAACTTGGGAATGTCCAGATAAGTGTTGAGGATAGATAGATCCAAAATTGGTCTCCACGTGTTCCCCTATTTTGGCACAAGGAACAGGCGAGAATAAAATCCTAGGCCCCTTTCTGGCATAGGAACCGGCTGTATGGCCCCTATTTGGAGTAACAGAGAAATTTGCTTGTGAGCCTCTATTCTTTGTTGAGGAGGAATGTCTGGCATGCCTTTGAAAGGAGGCAAGGTATGGAAATAAAACCTGTAACCGTGATGTATGATATCCAGTACCCATCTGTCTTGGGTAATCAAACTCCAATTTTCTTTGAAAAGTGCCAACCTTCCTCCCAAAGGTGCTGCCAGGCGAGAAGGTTCTGGCAGCTGAAAAGGTAGGTCATTGGGTCTGTTTACGAAAGGACTGACCCCTGCCCTCACCCGAAGATTGTGCAGGAGAACTCCCTGTTCTAGGCCTGAAAGAGCCCTGACCTCTGCCCCTGCCACGTCTAGATCTACCCCTAGACTGGGAATCATAAGAAGGATACGTCCACCCTTTAGTAGGCCAATTTCTACTAAACTTTGGAGGCTGAACCTGCAAAAAATCTTTAACAGTCTGCATAGACTTAGCCTTGTCTTCCATTTTCTTTAAAACTGCCTCAACAGGAGAACCAAACAAGACATCAGATTGCAAAGGGGCATCCAAAATCCTAGTTTTAACATGGTCAGATAAATTTTGATCCCTCAGCCAGGCATGCCTGCGAAGAACTGACCCAGTGGCAGCCACCCTAGACGAGGCCTGAACAGCATCAAAACCACATTGCAAAGAATGCTTACCCACCTGTTCAGAAACATGCACTAAATCTTGTAACTCTTTACAATCAATACCTTCCGCCAGAGCATCAACCTTAGATTTCAACTGTGAAAGGAGATAATTTTGATATTTCAACATGTGAAACTGGCAATTCAAAGCTCTCATGGCTAGAGTGGAAGAAGTATAAACTTTCTTTCCCCACCTATCCAAGGCCCTGGCCTCTTTATCTGCCGGAACTGGATTCTTGACAACAGAAGCCTTAACACCCTTAGGCCCCTGGCTAACAGTTTCTGGGTCTGCCCTAGGACTCTTAAAAAGATACTTATGAGCTTCAGGCACCCTGTAATTCCTATCTGGTTTAACAGGAGCAGGAGGCAAAGAATCAGGATTAAGAGAAGCCTCTGCAAACACATCTTCCACCACATTCAGAACAGGAGGTATAGCTAAAGGCCTATGCTGGGGTAAAAACAAAAATTCCCTAAGCCTTTTCCTGGAATCAGAGAAATCCTGACCTTCCCATTTAAAATGCTCTCTCATGGAGTGAAGGGTCTCTGAAAAAGAAAAATCCTCAGGAGGAGAAGCAGAAGGAGTAGAATTATCCACATCAGAATCAGAATAATGAGAATACTCCTGCAAGTCTTCAGCCGAAGACTCAGACACATCCTAAGCCTGCTCATAATCTCCCAACACAGGTTCCATCCTAGGCCTCTTATCAGGAGGGGGCATAGAGCCTCTAATCAAAGTAATTAAATCTTCTGCCATTTTAAGCATGTGCTTCTTGGGCACTGAACCTGAAGAACTAGGAGTGACACCCACAGAAGCAAAACTAGACCTGCCTCTAGGAGAAGCCTTGGAAGCAGAAAGAGAGGGCCTAGACCCCTTAGGAAGGGAGGGGAGTACAGTTACCTGAGAAGCCCCTACAGCCTGACCTGCCTCCTGGGAGGCCACATCCTGTAAAAACACAGTTTCTCCCTGGGACTCCAGAGAGGCCTCCGTCGGAACCACCGGTTCCACTGGCACCTCTAAAGAACCGGCGTCCGGTTCGGACGACTCCTCTAACCTAGGTTTAACTGCTTTGTCCTTGCGCTTCTTTGAGGAAGCCGGCGTCGGAGCATCCGACGGCATATTGTAATTGCACCGCTTCCCAAAGACCAACCTGGCACAATCCAACCTCCACTTTATAGTACGTTTATTGAACCTAGCACAAAAGCGACACCCAACAACGTCGTGCTCAGGTCCCAAACAAGGTATACACAAATTATGGTAATCCCTATGCGGTATCTGTTTCCCACAAGAAATACAGTTATTCACTTTTTCTGACATCCGGTAAACCACTGAGGCAAGAAAAAAACAAAATATTCCCCAACGGGGTACTTAACCAACTCTGACTTCGGTCTGAAACTCCGAATTCGAAAAATTTCAGAACGCCGAACGGCACTTGCAACACTGCTTCTGCATCGGACCATGCGGCAAAAAAGACTGAGGATATGGCGTCTGTCATGCGCATTTGTACCCTGACGTTCTGATGTCAGTCAAATGCGCCTTGACCGACGTCAGCCTTATACTCTGATATTCGGGCCGACCGAGGGACAGCGGACTACCCAAGTGTTAGGACTGCAGCAATGTGAGATGAAGAACATCTACTAAGATAAAAATGCAGGGTAATGAAGTAAAGATAAGACATGGTTGCTCCCCCAGCAACTTGTTAAAAAGAGAGAAATTTAAGGAACGGTTAGTGGCAATTATCCTGGAGTTATCAGAGAAGATATAAAGTACTCCAGAAGTTATACCTAGTGAGTGGCATATAATGAAAGTGGAGTTTAAAAATAGGACAAAAATATTACAAACTGTTTAGGGCAGCGCAGTGGTTAGCATTGTTGCCTCACAGCAAGAATTGTTTTCAGTTCAGTTCTCGGTTGAGCTGCCTTTTTTGTGGAATCTGCATGTCCTCCCTGCCTTTGCAAGGGTTTCCTGCAGGTGCTCTGGTTTCCTCCCGCATTCAAAAGACATGCATCTAGAGCATTTCTCCCCAGGCCTCCACTGAAAATGGGCTCTGTGGTCAGTCAGACTTTCCTGGTAAACAAATTTCAAATTAAATTAAAAATATTTGGTTAAAAAGTAATCAGCATTACCTAGAGGGCTGACAAAGGGTACAGTATTACAAAACAGGGATGATCTTACAGAACAAAAAGAGGCACATTTGCAAAGTGACAAAGAGAAAATAAGGGAGTAGGAGTAGGAGACAAGGTAAAAATGATGATGTGTAACTGATCTGCAAGGAAGTCTCCAGAACAGATGGCATTCCTGTGGAAGTTAGAAGGAAAGAAAGTGATAAAAATCTGGAAGGTTTTGCTTAACAGTATTTTAAAAGGAGGGGGGCACCAATATCCTAAAAAAAAAAAAAAAAAAAAAAAAAAAAAAAAAAAAAAGCTGTGATGACTGTAATACACAAGGATGGTAAGGACCCATCGGATTTAGTTTCATTTGGGCCCATTTCAATTCTAAACCATGATTATAAAGTGCTTATGTCTAGAACAGCTAAAAGAATGGCAAAGGTGATGCCAAAGTTCATAGATTCATAGATTATATCTAGACTAACAACCCACAGGTCCTTTCTAAGCCTAGCCAAGTATTCCCAAAAGAATAATGATGTCCTACATCCAAATAGGACACTGAGGGCCAGGTATTTATAAGCTACCTGTGTCAGATCCCTATCAGATGATTGAATTCATATGGTTGGGACCACATGACAGAGTTTCTGAAAACTAGATCAAAAAAAAAAAAAAAAAAACCCACAAAACTCTAACTTTTTTTTTTTTTTACATTTTACAGAGATGCAAGCCCCCCTTCAGCCCCCATGTGGAGGACTGTGCTTCTCACACCCCCTGCAAATTAAATACACCGGTTGCAAGACTGCCCTACAATGTGGAAAAGGATACATTTCCCATTCTGCACTGTGCTACAATCTCCATTCAAAACATTCAAGCTTTCAGAAACTGAATCGTATGGTCCTGACCATATGAATTTAGAGTTTCTGAAAATGTGATCACCTGATAGGGAGCCACTCTGTCCATAAGGGACATTGGTACCAATGTGGTTTTGTGGAGGGGAAGCAAATATTTAACATTAATAGAACAATGATGATCTAGAAGAAAGCAGAATGTAAGAAAATACCACTGTGATTGGTGGATCTTGATGCAGAGAAAGCAGTGGACAGAGATTACCCAACACAATAATAAGGTTAATTAGAAGAACATATGAGGGATCGGAGGTAAAAGCAAAGTGGAAGGGTTCCTTTCTTAGAAGTTGTGTCTGAACAGAGGGACAAGGCAGGGATGTCCTCTCTCACCTTTGTCATTTGCATTATATTTAGAACTAGTGGCAAAGAAAATAAGTGACTCAGGAATTCTGGGATATAACTGGTATGGTGTACAAGAAAAGATAGCATTATTTGCAGAGGATACTATATTGTGCCTAATGGAACCAGAAAAGGTGATTTCAGTGTTACAATAGTCTGAGGCAGTTCCAGGTTTTTTGGGATATAAAATTACCAAAGATAAAACAAAGACTACTGCTATAAGCTATGTACCAGCACATGAATTGGTCCTGCAATACCCATAATTATGAGGACATGATAAAATTAAGTATTTAGGAGTATGGACTAAAAAGAATTTGGCTATTGCAGCTAAGAATATGTGGGAAGAGACTAAACAAAAGATAATACAACAACTGGAAAACTAGAAGGTCTTGTCTATGGATATGGGTAGCAAGATGCAAGCAATAAAATTGTTTTTAATTCCTTTAGTTTTATGCATAGGTCAGGAATATTTTTTATCAATAACAGAAGTTGTAGACAGTAATTAATAAAGAGTTGAAGGATTTTATTTGGGAGGGGAAGAGGGCAAGTGGGATAAAACTGCTCTTTCCAACAGAACAAGGAGGTCTAGGATTATCTGGTTTGAAGGGATATTTCAGAGTTGCACAGTTTAAGGCTCTTGTACATAACAGAAGCAGAAAGTTACAATTCAAAATGTAATGGAATGATGATGATGATGCAGTGGGTTGTTGTGTCTTTCAGCTCATCCTGGTTAGGAGTTGCCACAGCGGAACTCAGGTCCGCTAATGTTTGGTAGTGGATTTTTACGTGCCGAGTTACCAGCCCTGATGCACAACTTTCAACAAAGGCACGCCCATTCATGCATGCCTCCACACAGAAGACGCTCTAGCTGAGAATCGAATGTGACAACGCTACCGCAGCACCACTACCGTGGGTACATGATGATGCAGTGGGTAATTCAGAAAATAAAGAAAGAATGGGATTTTGGACACAGATTCTTAAGAATTACAGTTATACAAGATATTACATTCATAAAGTAGCAGAAACTATATTAAGAACTAAGCCAACACAGGAATGGAGAAAGGAGATTCTGCCAATACGGATGACTGCAATTAGGGGTATACAAAAGACAAGAGGAGGCTGGAATTTACTAGAGGAATCTGGCAAAACAACCAAGGTATTGGGAGTAAATTATTAGAGAAAGGAAGGCAATAGAATGAAGAGAGTCCAAGAAGACATTTGAATTGCAGGCTACTGATAACAATCCCCTATAGTGAATGGAACAGGAACATAGACAAAGAAAAAGGGATAGGGGATTCCTACAAGAAAGACCTGCACTGGTTGAGTTTTTAATTGAATCTAGAATGCTGCTGTTAAAAAAAATAGTAGAGCATGTAAAATATTGTACAATAACTATATTAATCAATCAAAAGAGGTCAGAAAAGATTGGGATGAGAGATTAGATCTATAATTCACAAAACAATGGGAGGGCATGTAAATGGCTCTAGAAGATAAAGGATTTTTGCCTGGAATTGTTTGCACAGATACTTTTTTTACCCCAGCAGACTCCAAAGAATTTTCCTCAAGGTAGATGGCAAATGTTGGAGGCAAGATAGGGAAGAAAGAGGTAACTGGGAACATATGTTTTGGAAGCATAATTAGTTTGCAGACTTAAAAAATCCCCTACAGAGTACTCGGACAGGAATATTACATGGGAAAATAAGTGCAAGTAAGAAAATCACTGTTTGAGCTGGGATACAGGATCTAAACTGCACAGGCACAATAAGGCCTTATGTTTAATTATGGTGACTGCCAAAAAAGCGATTACTAGAAAATCAAAATCAAAATCTAAACCAGCTATACATGGAGTAGAGATTTTTGTAACAGAGATAAAACAACTGTAATTGGGATCTTTAGAAAAGGTTAGGAACAGATTACATAGCAAAAAAATGGGAACTGTAGGAACAATGCACGCAGAAAAATGTTTAGGAGGAGGAATGAGGTTTACGAGAAGCAGGAACTGAATTTATGCAATGTTGTTTGGATTATACATCACATATATTGCTATATATCCTATAATGTTTGCAACTATGAACTTGTTAAAATGATTAGATTACTTTTACACAATTGCAAGTTTGCCTATATCACAAGTGACAATTATATAAAGGTGCTTAAAAAGTCTGGATCTACTTAAAGTTAAAACAATAAAGACAATTTTTTCATGGCTGTTCACACTGGCTTGATCAGTGGAAATCCACTTAGTCATTACATTTTTGCATCTGGCACCTGTTTATCAAGATAATTTGGCATTCATCAGTGTATAAGCACATGGTGGTAAACAGGGCACTTATTACTAACTATTCTTTTCAGATACAAAAGACAAAACTGAATTCCAGAATATGGTTATGGTCCTTACCAGAAGTGCAAGACACATTAATTCAAATTCCATACACTTTAAAAGTGAAGATGCAATTGCCGAGAAAGGACAACAAATTCTAAAGCCGCTTCTGACACTGCTAAAGTGTTTTTGCAGGGGGGGCATGCCCCTCAGCACCCACACCCTTACTATTGACATATACTAGCTCCAATATCACTGAAACCTGGAGAAAGAGGGGACACTCTGGGACATTGCAATTCCAGAGTTGTAATTATTCACAGTTCTGAGGATTACATGACTTTTAATGGGTATCCATTCTGATGTCTGCAACTGGTGTACATCCTCAGCCCCTTTTCCCATTTTTGCACTTGGGGCAGTGTGTGTTACAAATACATCATACCTGGTGCGTTAATAATGAGACCGATTTTTTAAATAAATGTAGCATCATGAGATTTGTAAAAAGGGGAACTAATTCTCTTGTCAAAGTATGTTGTCATATCTTAACAGATAACACCATCACTAACACTGAATGTACAATGGTAGATAGTTTAATGTTTGAGAAGTGTGCCTACCGAAATCAGAAAAGCATACACTGTGGTTCATCTAATTTTAAAGGAAATCTCTAGTGATATCAGGGAGTGTGCTAAAGCACACTTTCTCACTGATCGGACTTCTTAAACACATCGTAGTCTGTACTCTTCAAACAAGTCACTCAAATGACATGGAGAATTCCAGCAACTTCTCATTACAAAAATATGGTTAGTAAACATGAACAGCTCAGAAAAGTTTCAGGAGCTTTATATTCTGTTATTAAAGGCTACTTTCAAGACATGGCTGACTATGTTTTTAAAGCAATGACTGAACAATTTTTATTTTACAGCTGTAATATACCTCTGGTGAAGTTTATGCCAGAACTATTGATCCTGATACTAAAAGTAAACAATAATAGAAACTGTTGGGATGGACATAAATTTACAGTCTTCCAATACTATGGAATACACTTTCCTTTTCACCAAGATAAGTTATTCATAAACTTTCTTCAGACACAATCTTGATAACATGAGAAGTAGAAAATATCAGCATGGGTTTCCGTGATAACAGTCTCTTCATTACCAATAGAACAAAAACTTGACAATCAAACCCGTGAACTAATGAATGTAAACAGGGATATGCCAATGTTCCATTTGGCTGATCTGTTGCCAGCAAAACCTCTCCGCTTGGATGGAACAAATGTATGGTAGAAGAGCAGGCTAAGATGAAATGAAAAAAACACTTCTATAATGCCAACAGGAAATTTTACTGAGGAACAAATCTTGGGCTAAGTGGAGGGCTAACAAAAATATCTCTGATCAACAAAACTTTAGGCAACTGAGAAATAGTACAAAAAAGGCAATACTTATGGATAAAAAGAAATATTACTGTAAACTACAGCAAACTCATCAGAACAATCCCCAAAAATTTTGGTCCGGTATAAACAAACTCCTTTCCCCAGGACCACCACTATAACCATGATATACACTACTTCTAAAATGTGGAGGTATTCACTCTACCCAGGCCCAACCATATATGTAAGTGGCTTAAGCAAATCTGATGCAACTTTCTTGATCAGTCCTTCTGGATTACAACTATGTCATATGAATAAATGCAAAATATAATACCAGACCTGCATAGCTAGATATCTACCCCTCACATAATTGCAGTAACATAAACTGGCTTATGACACACAAAAGATGAAGAAATATTGCTTGCTGGCTAAAACATTATCTATAATGATCATATTATTAAAAGAGTAAGTGGCATGGTCATACTGTTTTCAAAATGTTTTAACTTGGCTGTGCACCCCATATAAACATCAAACACTGAATGTTGAAACCACAGAAATTGCACAAAAGTTAACTAAAAATATAATTATTGATAGCAACATTATACACTTCATTGTGCAGACAACTCAGATGCAGGGACATTATTTTGGCTAACTACATATATCTCTTGAAACAATAACCCTAGGTGACCTTAGTATTGATTGCACCTACTGTACTCATAAAAATATTCACCCCATTATCAGTCTCTATGGTTTAACACTATTAATAAATAGAACCACAAGAACATATACAGTTAGAAAAGAAAGCATCTTTGACTGGACACTCACATTAGACACCACCAAAATTACCTATGCAGGAACTAAGCCTGACAAATTACTGATAAACTGGTCTTTACCATATAGAAACAGACCAAAATTCATAGAAATTTCAATATCGAACCATCAGACTTGCAACCAAACGTGATAAAAAGATGTTCTTACCTATCCTTATGCATAGCAACTGGGAGTCATTAAAAACACTGCTTTTAGAGGATTCAGTAACTCATCTCAACAAAACCTTCCATTCCAAACTTCCGTTCACCTGGTTGTAGAAAATATGTCAAATGAAAAGGTGTACCATGGCTTAGACCAGATATTAAAAAGAAGGTGCACAAAACAGGTAAAGTACGGGGATAATGGTGACTAAAAAAACAGCAGCAATAAGCACTTGTTAAACTTAACTAAGGATACCATTCTAAAGGCAGAACAAAACTGCTGTACTATTCCACACCAAGACTACAGTAAAGGTCAGTCAAGGTAGAACATCACAATTCTGTCTCTCGGCAGATCGAACAATTTATAACACAGCATGGAGATTTAATCCATTCTACATAAATGCTGCTAACCCACTTCATAAACTCATTTCACCCAATGTGGCTGATGTAGATGTTCTTACAAACAATGCACTGAATCGTTTTAAAAGTTACCTTAGCTACTGAACACAGCATATATACTGGGCAGGCCAACTGTCAGCTCCTGAAGAAGCAAATTAGCTGTGCCATAAGGTTAAAATGTAGGACATTTAATGCATTTATAAACAAGATGCACACAGCTTCTGTCCCAGAATATATAGAAATGTTCCAACATGAATGTGTGCAACTTCTTTAAACTACTCCAAGATTATCTACAGCATTATTTTACAACAATTAAAAATAGCTACAGCAATCTAAACTGCCCCCAAATCCAAAGGGAACCAAGCTAATGGAATTTTCACCTTCAATCCAGCAATCAAGCTACTGTGACTTAAAAGATATTATCAGCTGATAATCAAAAGTAAGCAGAATCCAAGCCAAAAGTACTAGTAACCACCTACACAAGCCAGGATAAACGAAGCAGGATATCCCTAAAATTGGTTCTTTATTGAGCCACAACACTGAAAGCACACCATAAACGCCTTAATCACATACAAGTGCGTTTTCGTCATAAAACCATTCGACTTCATCAGATCGAATGGTTTTATAACGAAAACACACTTGTATGTGATTAAGGCGTTTATGATGCGTTTTCAGTGTCGTGGCTCAATAAAGAACCAATTTTTGGGATATCCTGCTTCGTTTTTCCTGGCTTGTGTAGGTGGTTATCAGCTGATAATGCAACAACTGAGTTAGCACAAAATACAAAACTACTGGGCATAATAATTTGCCAGAGAAAAGACTATCAGCATATCATTTATTCAGTTCTAAATAACCATACATTAGGACTTCTTTACAAAGTCCATCCTTTTTACTCAGACTATACACAGAAGACTACCTCAAACTCAACTGCTATCTAGCTTCTCGTATGCTTGGTCAATTTTGAGGAAGCTACAGTCCTCTCAGCTAGCCAAACTGAAGCAATCATATATGATTACAAGTAAATGTATTAACTAAACACGTCTGTCATGCACTTCAGTCAATTAGCTGGCTGGAGATAACTAATCTATTAGCCTACACTTGTAGTAAGACTGGCCACAGCATCTTCTACAACCCAGACAAATGATCTGCCATCAGCCAGTTATTAAACGGGTGCTTGTCTCACAGAGATCTGCATTCACTGAACCAACACTTAGTATTTATTCAAAAATCTAAGCGTCATAATGGTGTGTGCCTGTAATAGATTGTGAAATGCTTCCCCACAAAAAGGCATCCAAAATATTGTTTACTATTTAAAACCTCCTTGAAAAAATTCCTGTTAACAAAAAAAGGATCCTGCACCTGTAACACCTCCATTACTAAGCAAGCTTATTTACATTAATCATTTCCTATTTATATTTTAAAATCATAATAAAATAAGCCATTCTGAAGACAACAACCATCTTTTCTGTTGTGTTCTTATTCTCCACAAGGAATAGTATTATATACCATGACTGTGCGTAAGCTACCCTAGCATTTCTAGTGTTCAGTGTCTCCAACATTACTTACTATAGTTAGTGTCTGCTATGTTCTGCTACATAGATCCATTGCCTTATATACTGAACTACTTTTGTTTTTATCTGTAATTTCACTTCTACAAATGGCACACCTCAATCTGGTGACTTGCTAGTCATTGCTCTCCAAGTACCATGCTCTGTTACTGTCCAGGAATTAGCACATGGTCTTACATCAGTGTTATTTGATCAGCTAAGGTGCGGACTGAAAACATGAGCTATCATTACAACCCACTTTTATACTGGATTGTTCCCTGTTCCCCTTGCCCCATGTAGTCATTGCTTTCTCTTTTTTCCAATTTAGCATTTTTTTCTTGAACTTATTTCCATTACTGGGGGGGGGGTCTTATTGATTACCTGGAATGCTTTAAGATTGGACAACACTTTCTGGATACCACATTGAGTCTTCAACTGTCTTGGTTAGAGTATATGTTTGCTAATGAAGTCAAAAAACCCATTAGCTAAGATTATACTTCCCATCTCTGACAGCTGCAGCTTATCAAACTGGTATAGCTTTGTATCCAAGTCACCATGGAAATGCCATTTTTCAGACCTATTTTGAGCCAGGTCATATGGCTGGTTACCATGGGAATTTCTGAGACTGTCACTGCATATGCTTGCCTAAGCCCCCACATAGTCATTAGATTCCTGCTGCAGTGTTAAGAGTCCTCTTCAAAGCCAAAGTACTTGCCATTACTTGCACAATTGCACAGATGTCTAGTTCCCTATCTAATGCCATTTCTGCAGTACTGACATACCCCGTACTTGTATACCCCTTCTCATATATAGTGCTACCATTAGAAGATGCCTTTTTTCCTGTAGATCTGTCAATCCTCTCCTGTAGATCTGTCAATCCTCTCCTGCCATTCTCCTAACACTGTTCAAACCATCAGGTTTGGTCTGCACTGCTGCTCCTTCCTTAGGATGTCCAAATATCTAAGGAAAGCATAGAACCTGTGGAATGATCAATCTGGTGGATGTAACTCTGACACAGAATCATCATCCTCTCAAAATGAAATGTCTTCAAATGGGTCCACTTTTTAGCATCTTCAGGGGTTGCAGCACTGCTCCACTGGATCATTCAGTGGCTAAGCTACCCCGTCTCTGAACTCAGACAACTAACTGCAAGTGGGCCTGTCCTGCCTGCACCAGAAGGTTTGTTCTTCAATGACAAGACATTGTACCACCCTTGCTAGTTTCCTGCTTCATCTGCAGTAAGATAGACTTCCAATATGGAAACCAAAATCACAAGTAGCACAGGCAGTCAGACACTTTATAAAGCATCTGCTTGCCTCCAAACATGAAATCTTGTCATGGACTGTTGGCATAACACAAAGGTGGTAACATAATATTAACCTTGTGGCACACTGCTTTCTGAATGATGTATTCTGCATGTTTACTCTATTCTCTGTAAATAGCATATCATGGCACACTTGAGTACAGTGCTAATAACATAATGACAACACCCCAGAAGCAGTGTTTTCCCTGCTTTGTGGCTTTCTGTGGGAAAATTATTACCGAACTTAAAGGGGGCAAGAATCACCATAATCTACTCATCAGAAATCCTCTCATCTTAAAGATGGATAGGAACTTGAATATTCAAGTCAATAACGTACATTAAATATAAGCAAAAAAATAATTTACTTTTATGGTTGTATAATTAATTTTTTTCTAGTTGTACAGTTTGTTCATCAAAAGATCATTGGCAATGACTTTGACGTCATTATCATTTTGAAATTGCTAATCAGATGCTGCATTGTTATTGACACCTGATAACAATGAGAAGTCACAGTGCTGATAATCTAATAGCAAAATTTATGCTATTCAGTACATAAAGAAGAAACATTGTTGGACAAAGAAATCTGGAATTAGATAAACTATTACACATCGCACCTGTAGAGAATTCTAGACGCAGGTATTTTGAAACATGCAAATCATAACCGAGCACCACCTGCCTTTTGTTATATATTTTTCTGTAACATGGCTTACTACAGTAATTCTTGCAAGATAAACAGATAGTACTAAGATTCTATTTCTGATGCAGGGAACCACAAATGTTAAAAATATGCTTTTAAAATGATATCTGTCTTCCTGACTTCAAATTTAAACCCAAGGGATAAAGTACAGTTGTGTAAAATCTTACCACAATGGCAGATATCCTTCTCTTCACTGTTGCAATATTTATAACATTAGGGATCCCTTGCCTAGGGCAGCCCAGACATCAGGTCAGTATACCATTGCCTTAAGTTGCTTTAAGGTAGGATGTACGTCACATGTATGCTCCTCGCATAGGTCATTATGATGACGTCCAGAAGTACCATCCTCAGAACTGAAAGTCCCAGTAGGAATGCCAGTCCAAGAAAACAAAAACAGGTAACCTGTACAGCCAGAAGAGAAATGGAGTAGGGGAGGGTGAATATTGCAATTGCAACAGTAAAGAGAAGGACATCTACTGTTATGGTAAGATTTTACACAACTGTACTATGTCCTTCTATTTCACTTTTCCAGCATTCATAAAATTAGGGAAAGTGCCAAAGCTTAGGAAGAAACTTGGGAGGAGGAAAGACCAGCAGAGTTCTCTAGGAAGCCATGAAGAATGGCCCTAGCAAACCCAGCTCTAGCTCTGGATATTCCCATCCAACTTGTAATGTTTGGTAAAAGTATGCACAGAAGTCCAGGTAGCTACCTCAAGAATAGAGTTAATATCTAAACCAATGAAAAAGCATGAGAAGAAACCACAGATCTAGTAGAATGAGCCTTTACAGAAAAAGGAAGGCTTATACAATGAAAGGAATAACAAAAATAGCTTTTGAAATCCAAGAAGAAATGGTCTGCTTGGACACAGCTAATCCCAAGGACCTGGGCTGAAAGGAAACAAAGAGCTGATTGGATTTCCTAATGGTCTTAGTTTTATCCAAATAAAATCTGAGTTGTCTATGTACATTCAATGCGTGCAGCACCTTCTCACTAGCAGATTTTGGAGAAGGGGAAAAAAAGGGCAAATTAATAGACTGATTAAGGGACAACTCATTCACCACTTTGGGCATAAAATAAGGATTAGTATGCTAGGACACCCCTGTCCTTATGAAATACCAAAAAAAGGAGGACAAGCCATAAGGGCTTGAAGTTCAGACACTCGTCGGACAGAAGTAAGGGCTAACAAAAGTACAGTCTTCCAAGAGCAATGTTGCAAGGAAGCTGAAGCTGTGGGCTCAAAAGGAGCCTAATTCAATTTCTCCAACACAAAATACAGATCCCAGGGTGGAGGAGCAGGCTTCCTGGGAGGCCTAATATGAAGGACGCCTTTAAGGAGCTGTTTAGTTTCAAACTTAGAAGTTAAAGGAGGAGATAAAGGCAGACAAGCAGAGACAGCTGGTAAGTGGACCTTAACAGAAGAATATGACAAACCAGCACTGAGCAATTCAGTACAAGTTTCCTAGTCTCCAGCAGGACGCTGAGCACATGCTCAGAAAATAGGTGTCTATGTGGAATGACAATCCTATCACCCACAGAGTCAGGTGAGGATGGATGAGAAATCCCTGGTCTTGTGTGAGAAGGTCCTCCCTGTTAGGCAAATTGTGATGATTGCCCTTGGTTAAATGCAGAAGAAAGGGGAACCAATGATGTCTCAGACAAAACTGAATCAACAGCAAGATTTTGGGGGCATCCTGTTGAATTCTGAACAGGACTTTTGGAATGAGGGGAAGGGAGGGAAAGCATTAAAAAAAAAAGCCTTTGAAGAAAAAGACAGGGTGTCCACTTTTCACACCAAAGGAACTGAGACACTGGCACAAAATAGAGGAAGTAATCTGTTCAGAGGGGAGGCAAATATAAATATTTGAGGAGTACCCAACTGGTGGACAATGTTGAGAAACATATCCCTATGAAGCATCCATCTGCAGTACTGAGTTAATGACCTGCTCAAAGTGTCTGCCACAATGTTTTGATCTGAGGGAATGTAAACTGCCTGAAGAATCACTTGATACTGGACAGAAAGATCCCATACCAAGAGTGCCAACCAGCAAAAAAGAGAAGAGCTTGTTCCTGTTTGTTTACATACCACATCTCTGTAGTGTTCTCTGTAAACACCTTGAGAGGTACCGGGGAGAAAAGAGGATGAAAAGTTTGAAGAGCTAGCAGAAGGGCTTTCATCTCTGACATTGATGTGCTCCTTCTGTTGAACAAGAGACCAAACCCCCTGCACCTTTAGACAGCCAAAAGCTTCTTCACGTCCCACATCTGAATCATCTGTAAACAGCTCCTGAGAGGGAAGAGGAATATAAAAGGGAGCCCTGGATTTAAGAACAACTGCTGGATCGACCAGTGGAGTTCCTTCTTAAGACAAGGTAGAAGGGGGACTACAAATTTTAAGGGATGACCATCCTAAAGCCAGACTGACTTCAGGAACCACTGAAACTTCCTCATGTGAAATTTGGCCAGAGGGAGCATAGGGATGGTGGATGCCAATGCAACCCAGAGCTCTCAAACTCCCTGGCTGTAATGAAAGCCAGAGGAGGAAGAATAGTTTAAAAGGAAGAGATGAGGGTCAAAGCCTTGAGAGGAGACATGGATGCTAGCAAAGGCACCATCTGAATCCTGCAACCCAGAAAAAACATGGTCCCGAGAAGGAGGTCAGAGAAGACTTTTTGAAGATTTTACAACAGGATCTCTGGAGAGGATGCCTGAAACAGCAGACTGTCCAAGTAAGAATTACTTGGATCCCCTGAAGCCTGCAAAAAGCAATCACAGCAAGCAAGGTGATCATCTTTGCGGTAGTAGAAAGGCCAAAGGACAAAGCACAGAACTCAAAATGCCAGGAAGCAACAGAGAAATGTAAAAATTTCTTGAAAAAGGGGATGGATTGAAATATGGAGATAAGCATCCTTGAGATCCAGAGACACCTTTTAAGCCTAAGAAAACAAAAGGCAGAACAAAATCTGAAAGGGCAACATTCAAAAAGTGGGCACCTTCAGAAAAGTGTTTAGATGAGACAGGTCTAGAATTGGTCTCCAAGTACCCTCCTTTCTGGGTATTAGAAATATCCTGGAGTAAAAACCCCTCCCCCTTTGGGACACAATCACCTCTTGAATAGTACCCGGAGTCAAAAAGTCCTGAAGCAACTCTGGGATAAAAATGAGTTGTTCCCAAGGGGGCTCAAGAATACTCATAAAGGTAGTAAGGGAGTTCCAAGCCATGAAATTCCCCTGGGAAATAATGGGCAGAAACCACGAATCCTGAGCAATTTTTAGCCAAACAGGAAGAGACAGAGATGGAGAGAGAGTGAGAGAAAGAGGAAAGTGTTTGGGAAGAATAGGATAGTCAGACAGTACCTGGTTTATCTGGAAAGGAATAATGAAACAAGAATCTCCAACCAAGAAAAAATAGTCAGACCCACCACAGACAGAAATGCAGATTCCACAAATGCTGAATAATGCAAGGCAATTAGTTCAAGGTAAAAAAAAAAGCCACAAATTTATTCCACCAAAAACCAGTAGGTTTCCACCTTGCATTATTCAGCATTTGTGGAATCGGCATTCCCGTCTGTGGTGGGTCTGACTATATTTTCTTATCTGGAAAGGAAGACTTCTGAGACCCTTAAGTCTGAGTAGCCTTAGCAGGAGGTGCCTGCTTGCCACCCTTTTTGCCCTTAGTAGGAAGGTAAGATTGCCTGTGAACATAAGCTGGCTTATTGGGGTAGTTTCTCTAAAATTTAGGAACAAGAGAAACAAATGCATGCTTAAAGTTCATGTAAAGCCGTTCCCTTACACTGAGGGGACTTAAAATCAGCTTCATCTTCACCAAAAGTGTTTATTATCAAGAGGGGCATCCACTAACTTAGCCTTGATGTCGTCAGACAAAGGGTGAAGCTGAAGCAAAGAATACCTCCTCATCACTGACCCAAAAGCAGCATCCCTAAAAGAACCATCTGCTGCCTAACTACACTTGATGGAATGATAAGCCACCTGGGAGGAAAGAGCAAAGGTTTTACCCTCAGAGTCTGGAAGATCAGAAATAACCTGACAAGTCTGGGATAAGAGAGCCAACACATACCTGGACATATGGGTTTGATAATTAACAGCCCTAAAAGCCAAGTTAGCCGAGGTGTAAACCTTCTTACCTAGCCTTTCCATGGTTCTGCTGTTTTTTTATCAGAGGGCAGTAACTTGGGTGAAAGAAGCAATTCAGAGGGCTTGTCAGTGGCTACAGATATAACTGAGGGTTCAATTGCAGGACACTTGTACAAATATTTACAATCCCCAAGCACCCTATAAAACCTATCGGGCTTCTTGGGAGCAGGGGGCTGAGAATCTGGAGCTTTAAAGGCATTGGGAAAACACATACAACAAAGCAGCCAAAACAGGATGAACAGCAGAAGGTTTAGGAGATTCCAACTACAGCAACTCATAGTACTTCTTATGAATCTCAGAAACATGAGCACAATCCCAGCTACAGAACTCCATCATCCTGGAGATTGTATCCCCAAAAGAAATCTCTTCAAAGGGAGTATCAGGACTGGTAGATTCCTCTTCCTCTGACTCATAGTCCAAAGGATATGGAATTTGAGAAGAGAAAACAAGGGGTTCCTTATCAAAATCCATATCCTTCTCACAGAAATCCTGTTCCTTTTATGGGGGGTAGAGGACCAAGGGGAAAATGGAACTGAAACACCCTGAAGAGGTTTCAATGCCATCAAGCACTAAACAAACCCTGAGTGAAGGCCTGCTACTCGCTCTGTGGATCCTTAGGGGTAGGAGAAACATGTTTAGTTTTCTGATTTTTTATTTAATGGGAGGTCTGCATTATAAAACCTTGACGGCTTTGATGCAGGACAGCATTCCATAATTGTAGTAGGGACTTCTTCTCTAACTAAAATCTGAGGAACACTCCTAGGCCCCCTCAGAGATGATCAATCGGGGTCCCCTCTGAACATCCAAAATTGATATCAGTAAAGCTTGCTTGGAAAGTTAAATCCCCACTGGCCTCCAAGTTGGTTGCAGCACAGGAATCAGACAAAGACAGATGAATCTCCAGGCATTCACTCACTTCAGGAAAAATGTCCAGGAGAGGCTGAACAGTCTTCTTCCCAGATGGCGGTCTCTCAGGGTGGGAAGGTCCCACCATACTATCTTTTGCGAGAAGTTTAAGTCAATGTTTTTCAATATACAGTGCCAAAGAAGAAAGTCTACTACTCAAAGTTTTAGGTACAAAAGCCTGACAGATGGAACACTATGTATGGCCATGCGAGGTGCCAAGGCAAAACAGACACTGTTCGTGGCGGTCTTTATGGGGAATCCATCTTCCACACTGGCATTTACCCTTCTTGGATGACATGAAACCCCATAAGCAATAAAAAAGACAAGTAAAAAAGGAACCCCAATGTGGCACTTATCTGCAATGGCTCAGTGAAACCAGCAAAGGAACATAGGGGTTCAGAACAATCACCAAGAGATGGCATTCGGTGTGGTGGCAAAGACATTCTGAGGCTGCTACATCCAGATGTCACCTTTATGTTCTATGCCACATGAGGAGCATAAGTGTGATATGTTGGCATACCTTAAAGCAACCTAAGGCTTTGGTATACTGGATGGATGTTCGGCTGCCCTAAGCAGGGAATCCCTGTCATGAATACTGCAACAGTGAAATGGAAGGACATCTTATCTGCTGTCATGAGCACAGTTCCATCCAGAGATGTGACCCCAGTGCTAATAAAAACAACAGCAGCACAGCACAAAAGATTCATCTGGAGTTGTACATTAGTCACTACAGTGTATATTCCAGTATAAATACACAAAAATAATCAGTGAGCTTCCTTTCTGCAAAGGAACAAATATCTGATCACTGAGGACTAGATGTCAGGAGATCATACATGCACTCCCAGTCTACCGTTATACTGTAGCAGCAAAGAGAGATACTTTAGTTAAAAAAAATAGCTACATGATATAGCTAGTATTATGAAACAATGTGGCATGCTAGCCCAATTCTAAAGCAACCCTACTACTTTCATGCATAAATATGTACAACATGTTTTGTTAATTTACATGGAATACCAAAATAATTCACAATACCAAATAATTGGTTTGGCAGTTAGCACAGAGGAGTGGTACAGGGTTTGTTTCCCTCAGCCTTCATTAGCCTGCTATGTGACCTTGAACAAGTCGCTTAACCAGACAGTGCTCTTGGGTAATTTGGCTAAGTTCCTCAATGGTCTCCAGGAAAGCAGGTGTAGCAATGACCTGTGAACCTATACATAACCTCTGGAAAATATGCACTGCTAAATAGACCACATATGTTGTGTCTTTCAGCTTTTCCCGATTAGGGGTCACCACAGCGGAACTCCAGTTCGCTATTGATTGGCAGTTGATTTTTACGTGCTGAGTTGCCAGCCCTAACGCACAACCTTCAACAAAGGTACGCCCATTCATGCATGTCTCCACACAGAAGACGCTCCAGCTGAGAGTCGAATCGGTCAGCGTCTTACTGTGAGGCAACAACGCTACCGCAGCACCACCACCGTGGATCAAATAGATGTAATACCTTCCAATAGATAAAAAAAATGAAAAAAAATGTATTGCCTAACTCTTATCTAGAGTTTCAATAGCTTCATTATGGTAAATGTCATTGTGTCTCAAAAGTATGATTTATGTATTAGTTTTAGTCTATCATAAGGTTAACAAACATGTAATGCTTTATTTTTGTACTTTTCCTATGAACAGTTCTGGGATTCACAAAGGATAATGACAAAGCAGCAGTAAACCCATTCTAGTAACCCACTCTAAAGCAGATATAGGTCCACCACAGTGATCTTCTATGTCAGAAGGAGCAACACTCCAGGCTATGCCACCTGTGATGCTGCAAAAGAAGGCGGCATTCTGGGGGAGTGGCTAATGCCCCCTGGAAATGCCTCTGGTAAGTTATTTACTCAGCTGAGTAATTCAGAGAATTGTTTAGCTGTGAAAATTAGCAGGGCTGACCATGATAATTAACTCTCTCAAAATGCTGCAGTCCCACATTTTAGTGAATAGGAGAAACTGCGTGCAGGTAGGTTTAAGTAAGCTCAGTGAAGAGGTAGGTTGTGTGTGTGTGTGTGTGTGTGTGTGTGTGTGTGTGTGTGTGTGTATCTGGCTAGTCACAACAGGGGATTAGGTAGGGGATCAAGTATGTGTACTTGTGCCCATAGCAGCTCAGGTTTGATTAGTAGCTCAGGCGAATGACTGTGACAGGAAGGGTTGGGTGATGTCCAAATAGGGGCGTTGCCCTCAGACATATGCTAATGTGAGGAGGGGGTGGGGAAAATAACTTGGATCATATTTAAAAAAAAAAACAGCTAGAAGATGAACAGCAGACCCTGCCACCCCAGGACTTCTTTTGGTAGTCCTTGTATAAATTCAGGAATTGGACTGAGGGATGAATTGGAGTGCCAGTAGACTCTAGTACAGGACAAGGAGAAGGGGAAAAACAAAAAAAAAGTGTGCTTACATGTGCAGTTTGGGGTTTTGGTTTTGGTTTCCCTGATGACTTAGATAAAGGACTATCCCACTAAGCTGAAGTTATCAGAAATGGCAAGAATGGGTGAGTTTAACTGTTTGAGTGTGGGGGGAGATTGTTGAATGTATATGTGTCTGTCTGTCTGCCTACCCGCTTGCCTGTGTTGCTGTATGTGTATGAATGTCGGGTGTGCCTGTGCCAATACAATGTGTGGGTCATCAGTGATAATTACCACCAAAAAGTGCTTTTTACCACTGGTGGTATTTACAGATGATTCAGAGCCATTCAAATTAGCCAACAATGAGGTCTTCCCCATTACAGCTGACCATGTCTCAGGATCTGAAGAAGGTATTGTACTGAAAGTGCTTATCCATCTTGGTTTTGGCCTGAGACCAGTTTTTATACACTCCTGGTTTGAATGTTTTAATAAAGAGCTTTATTTACTCACTTTGGTGGAAGCCTCTTTCATTTGTGATTGTTCTGCTTAAGTAAGGCTTCCTTTAGAGATGCTTTTCATTTATTTTCTTTTATTTTTAGATCATGTTATAGAATCAGTCTTTCTAAGACTGCATGCACTGCACCTACTTGTGGTAAGCAGTTTATGTGGTTGCAGGCCATGACTCTGAATCCCAGCCCTCTAGCTACAAAACAAACAAATCAAATAAATCACTAATACTTCTTACATTTTTTGAAAAAAATAAATACTCTGATGACGAAGTTATGGTACTTAACATGTCCATCGCAAAGTACTGAAGGGTGGTACAAACACTAGACTTCTCAAAGAAATAAGATGTGACCTACAAATAAAAATATACATTCATAAAATAAGGTATGTTGTTATGGCATGACAAAACAGACAAAATGTGTATTCCATTGATTTAAATTGGGAACTTTTGAAGATGTTATGAGCTACAAAACTTGTTTATGTTATCTGAATTTCCAAAAAAAAATACCTGCCGATAATCTAAAGGACAGGTAAGAACACAGAGCAAGGACTATAAAAACATGGACAAGAGCTTGGAACCAAAGACCAAGTAGGCTTTTTAAAAACAGTAATCTTTAGCTGTATCCAAAGTAGTTGAGAAGGATGATTTTGCACATGGCATAAAAATAAATGTTCTGAAATAAATACAACCACAACACAAAATTATTAAAAGAAAAAAAAACAAAACAAAAACAAAAAAAAAAAAGACAGATGGATTCAAGATGTGTAAACCACCATATTGGGTCAGGGACAGTACCCATGGTGAATGGATAAACTCTTTGAATCCACAATCAATGAGAAATAAGGCACCAAGACAGGTAGCCAGCAGCCAGACAAGGGGACTGTATCTGGCCCCCCACAGAAGGAGACCAAAAATGAGGAAGAAAGCACTAATCCTGCTAGGCCAATTCCATTCTCCTTATTGGAGTGATTACAACATGGGCCATGGTTTACCTGTCTGCAGCCACAGAATCACAGTCATGCTGTGTGCCTGGCATTTTTGATACCATACATGCCCACCCCCTTCCCAACAGAAAGCTGCAGTACAGCATCCTGCCTACACTTAAAAGGAAATGTGACCACCACCTTGAGTCAAGGGTCTACCAGAATGCTTTAAGGACATTGCGAACATCACAATTGTGTTATGTGCACCAGGATAAGTTTGGCCTTCTCCTTACCCAGTACCAGTCAGTCAGTCATTCCACTATTAATCACACCACTGACTGATTCTGTCCCCTCAGGAGACAGCCCTGGATTACATTCATTCTTCTTTATAGGAACATTGAGATCCTGAAGATAGTCATCTATTTAGAGGTTTGTCTTGGTCAGACCAGCCATCAATCATTATGTGCCCCACGACACACCTGAGGTTACATGTGAAAAGGAGTGCTTCATTGGACTTGCATTCAATTTTGTGAGTGATGTAAGAGCACAGATACCCCACTATCCCTTTGAGGCCAATGTCTTCAATAACTCTCTCCCTTTCAGTGACAATCTGGTTATCTGGGTCATAGGCAGGGCATTCTTCCTTTGTCTCTGCCAAGGAGCCTTCTGCACAAGAACTGGATGAGGCCTCAACTTACTTCCTTTTTTGCAGCAGTGAAAGGTTTGGTTTTCACAAGGGTATATATTCATAGGCATGTACTGGGCTAGCTGCTTTTTCAGGCCATTTTTAAGCCTAGCCAGTTTTCCTTTTTGTGCTCGAATAAAACCAATCATGTCTGTTTGTAGACTGGCCTTACACATCCCATGGTCAATTGTTACATATTACCCCAATAAGAGTAACTGGGATCATACTATAGATAATCTGAAGGACCCATGCATGGGGTACAGCATTTAGGATCTGCCTCAGTCCACAAGTAGTACATAGGGCAATCCGTGGTAAATTTTCTATTTCCCATCCATAGATCTAAGTTGCACTCGAATATGGACAGGGATGAATGTTGTTTTATGTGGATGGGGAGTCTGTTCCATAGCAGTGGTATCCTCTGCAAGATTTATTTGTCTTCCAACCATTCTTTTTATGTTGAAGAACAGGTTTATATCACTACACTGAATATTTCTGATGACATTTGACTTGCTCATGTACAGTAAATCCATCAGTATTTAATTACAGAATGCCTTGTATGCCTGAAAAAGGTCTCCTCTGAGCAGTCTGTAGGATACTGAATATAGTGACAGGGCTTTGAGTCAGTCCATGTAGCACATGTTGTTTAAGCATTGTATACTTTTAATAAGGGATCCGGTGGGCATTACAGTTGCTGCATACATCTGGAAAGATACATGCCAAAGGGGGTATTATGTTCAATGACTGGCCTAATAAGGACTGCGTCAAGGGGGACAATGACATCCCTACATCTAGATGTAATCCCTTTGTTTATAAGCTGTGCAATATAGAAGGACTTTCTTACAATGGACACATGTTGGTCCAAAGTTAGCTCACTGTCCACATAGTTGTTCATGATTTGGGAACTTGAGTCAGCTCTCAGGGGTACATTATTAATGTGGTATTTTCTTAGGATAGATGACTTCCCAAAGGATGCAATAATGTATTTTTTGGCATTTCATTTCAGTCCATGATTTTGGCATCAGTTATTTATTTGGTAAAGTTTTTGGGGGATTCAATGACTGCTCCCAGCTTGCAGCTTGCAGAAAACTTAGGCAGAACCCTTTGTTATTTGCTTTTACTTCAGAAAAGTAGATGCCAAACACAAGAACATCCAGCACAAAGCTCTGGGGGACACCAATAGTGACTGGTATGTTTGTAGAGGTATATTCCCCAATTGTGGCTTCCTGCATCCCATCAGTGAGCCAGCTGGCAATCCAGTGGATGACATATGGATTTATTTCCAGTTCATTTAGCTTTTCTATTATGACTGAGTGGAGAACTCTGTCAAAAGCTTTGGCCATGTTAAGGTATGCAAGTGTGTACCATTTTGCCTTCATCTGTTGCTTTGGTGACCTTTTAAAAAAAATCCACCAGGCTGAGTAAGCATGGCCTGCCCTTGCCAAATCCAAATTGAGATGGTTCTAGTTTTTGCAGTCTCCCTACATCCTGATTGATTAGTTCTAGGACAGGTGTTTCCATAGCTTTGTATACAAGGCTGTTCAGCCTTATGGTTCTGTAAGTGGCTGGGTCTGTGGAAGGTGCTCCCTTACGTAGAGGAATGACTGCAGCTGTTCCCCATTCACTTGGTACAAACCCTGTATGGAGGCTGAAATTGAGCAATGCTGTTAGGGGTGCTGCTGAATCATGCTTTACGTTATTTAAAATGCATCCAGGGATATTGTCAGGACTCATCAATGTAGTACTTTTAGCTTTTGATAGCACTTTTAGGATTTGGTCTTGTGTGATAACTGGAGGTAAGACAGTTTTAGGCATATCCTGAGGGAAAGGAAGGGATAAAGGTAGAGCTCCGTTTATTGGCCACTAGGTTCACTATACCTTCAGCTTCAGTGTAAACATTGTTCACAATCAGCTCAGTGCACTGCTGCATTGTGCTTATGAGATTATGATCACGGCTAAAAATGCCTTGTGGCTGTCTCTTAGCCTCAAACTTGCCTTTGGTGGATTTTATTAAGCTCCTGACTTGTTCTTTTCAGTGATAATGTAACATTCGGGGAATTACTTTTCTTACTTTTTGTCAAAATTCTTTTCCCTTTATTGTAAAGCTTGCTGATATGGGGATTTGTTTCTGGTGGTAGCCATGCACTTGCCTGTGCAGGGAACAACTGCAGCTATGCTATTTACATGCTGGTATAGTGTGGCAGTCTACGTTTCTACATATTCAGTGCAGTTAACTGGGTTTGGTAGGGACCTGAAGGTTGCCAATGTATCACTTAGAAGTAGACAGCTTGGATTAAAGAAATTTCTAAAGGCACCTTGGGCAGGAGGAATCTTTGGTTTGAATTTTATTTTGAACTAAACTGCTTTATAGTCAGACCTAACAAAGGATGAAGATATGCAAGGGATCATACAAAATGCTCCTATATTAGTAAGGACAAGATCCAAGATGTTATTCCCCCTTGTAAGTCCTCTAATTTTTCAACGGCATTAACAAAATCCAGGAATGTGCTTGTGCATTAGTGGTGGCGTAGGCTTCCCAGTCTATACTTCGATAGTTTAGATCACCTAAGAAAATATTATTTTTAATACTGAGTGATTCTAGTTCCTGGTGACAGGCATTGTGGCATTCTTGTGTCATACAGCGAGTTCTACATCTAGCTAATGCATGGTATGGGACCTTTCTGATGGTTATTTGGATATGAAGACATTCTAGTGCATTGTGCTGTTTTATCAACATTGATGCACGTCTCTTCTGAATGAAGACTGACACCTCACCACCTTTTTTCTTCCTATACAGTGTCTGGTGTAATAGTGTGGAAGACATTATAGCCCTGCATAGTCAGAGTTTTCACTGCAATTTTAACCCATGTTTCAATCACTACACACGTCAATGTCCTCCAGTGTGAGAAGGGCTTGTAGGGATTGAAGTTTCTTCTTTAAGCTCCTAGCATTGATTGACTTCTGGACTAAAAAATATGATGACAATACCAAAATGCACACCATGATAATGTAGTCATATCTTAATGACTTTCAGACCATGACATACTAAAACATTGGTTTGACCAATAAATTGCCATCTAAGACTGAAAAATGTGCAATTGCTAATTTAAGTAAATACTATTTTTTTTAATTTTCTTTTATTCCTTTGTTAATTGGGTAAGTGAATGTGTTAATTATTGTCCCTTTTCAGACATGACACAGGCCACTTGAGCAAACAAAAATGAACCATGTGGGGATACTTCAGACTAACCAATTAAGTAGTATGTTTTCTGAAAGATGAATAAAAACAGGAGTACCTAGCAAAAAAAAAAAAACAAAGTTCACAGACAGACATGAAAATTTCACACACACGCAGTGTCCATGTAACAAGATTGAACCCACAACCCAGGATCTATGAGTCAGAGATCTTTTCCCCTGAATTGCATCACTGACCTTAAGAATGCCACATAGATTAAAAATAAATGGCGTTGCCAATCCAAGTCGCACACAAATAAAATGACTTCTTGAGTAAAAGTACATTCAAATGTCATTATAGAAATTAATTTAAAAAATGAAGCATTGTTGGCATTTTGGTTTCAAACTAGATCTGTTAAAGCAATGATTGCAGACTAACCCATTTCTATAACCAAACTCAAACATATCAGAACATAATGCAGCTTTTAGAACAAATCCAGTGGATGTGGGCAAAATAAAAAAACAGACATTAAATACCTATTTTATGAGGAAATATTAACATCTCTACTACATTTTGCAAAGATTATGAAACAGATGTGATTTAAAAAAAAAAAAAAAAAATGAAAAAATTGAAGAATGTGTGCACGTGACGTAGCAGCAAAGCAGTGATGAGCGACATAATATCGTCAGGCAGATCGCTAGGACTAAATTTATCAAGACAAGAGGAATGAGCACATCATGCGATGCAAATCCAGTAAAAATACCGTCATGACCTCTGTTTCAGAGACTGATGAGCAAGGGAATTTATTTCAATAAAATATATTTACAAAATCAAACCAAGTCTAGAAAAGTGTCAGGTTGTCTGCTTCTTCACCAGATCTAAAGTCCTTTGACACAGTCATATGACACTCTCCTTTATTAACCTTGTTCAAAGAAAATGTGGAATATATTTTGGAGTATAAAAAGAACCACACCAAACAAGAGTGACCACCTAACTACAATATCAGTGTTTTTTTTAAATAATTTTTTCCACCTTGTCTGCCAACCATAGGGTCCCCATGTACTTTAAGGACAATATACAGAGAGCATCCAAAGATTTATTAAAAACATTTTATTTACTTGAAAGACAGTATTTTTTTATTTTTTGTCATCTGATACTTAATACTTGTTACTTTTTTCTCTTGAATACATCATCTGGCAGACCACTGCTACACACTCTGGGGTCCACACATTCATCACACCACCTAAATGCTAGCCATTGCTCTGTTACCACTCATGTGTTGCCCTATTGCTTTCCAGTGCATTCCCTTATCTTTCAGTAGCCAGTGCAGTTAGTGAGTTGTTAAACTATTTTATTTGATAAGTGCCATTTAAAAAAAACGCATCATGGTAAAGGACAGTATTGAACTATACTGAAGACTAGATTGTTACCTTGAATTAACACTTGACTAAATAGCTTCAGATTCTTCCAAACTGCAAAAAAAATGCAAGAGGAATTTCAAGGGTAAAATAACTCCTGGTCACAAGGCCATGAAAGTGGACATGTTAATGATGGCAAGCAGTGGATCTGCCTCAGTCAATATTTTTCTGAGACAGATGAAACTCGGTTAGAGTAATGGACACCAGGACTGATGGCTACATGGTATCCCAGCTATGGATACAAAAAATACAATATACATCATGTGTTATGAGTCCATAAGGTTAATTCCTAAATCTTTCTGTAATGATTCAGAGTAGTTCTAAAGAGAAAATTTTAGCTGGGTATGAATTTAATATGAACCCTAAGTTAAATAGTTAAATACAAACTGTAAAAACATATGAATTATACTTTTCTGTTTAACAAGCAGTGTGTCAGTCAAATCACTTCAGAGTCTTAACTTTCAGTGCGAGAATTTTAAATCTGCTAAAATGGCTCCTCAAAGCATACACATCAGAACTTGAGAGCATTTTTATTATGGAGTAATTTAATTAACGAGATGCCCAAGAGGGAGGTAAACTACTTCGTGTAAGATATAAACTTGAGTCTAGCAATGTTAAAAGCAATAAATAACAGAACAGTGGTATACTGACTTTATAGCAGATGCAGAGTAAAAGCTTTGCAATATAAAAACAGATACAACAGCTAAGTTTAAAAAAATACTACTGGATGCATCCAATGTGTCACTGGAATGTACTACTACACAATAGCACAATGGATTCCTTTAACAAGGCACATGAAAACACAAAGCAATGAGCAGCTGGTGTGCCAGCCACACACATTAGGCTGACAACCTATACAATAAGGTTTTATGGAAGCAAGATAATTGAGCGGCTAATATCTATACTTGAAAACTCCAGCATGAAGAGACCAATTCTGACTTCCACTGACTTTGCAGAGATTGCAGGTTGTCCTCATGCATGTGTACAACCCCTGTGAGTAGACTGTGTCCCACTTCCTTCCAAAAGAAGAAATGCTGATGTTATTATTCCCTCCAACTTGTCCTTCATTCACCTCCATGACATCTTGAGCTGCACCTCAAAGCAAAAATTACAATATAAGGGTTGGCATTTTGGTTGCAAGAATGGTTACATTGAGAGATGTTTATCTGCATTTGCAAACTGATCATTTATTAAAGTAAATTCTGATTTGTAGAATGTCCTGGTCTACAGTTATTTATTTATTTAACGCCTTACAAAAAATAAAATAAACATGACACTCAGTGGCGAGATCCACTCACTGCATGTCACCATATGCAGAATATACGTTATTATACGCGGTCTCAGTTGTTATGTCTGGTGCATGAACCCAAACAGTGAATAGTAATGAACAGTGAGCTCTACTTACTCCTGATAAAGACATTGGCAGCATAACTGGTGACAAGGGAATGTTTTTTTTTTAATAATTAAAAAGAAGTATACAAGATGATAGATATTTTTCATATATTCATACATTTATTTGATATAGGTACTAGTTTGTTTTTCCCAAAACAGTACAAGAAAGGAAGGATTGTAACAGAAGGTTATAATCAAAAGAAAACTTCAAATGTGAGTTTTCAAGAGAATAAAGAAATGCAGAAGACAGCTTAAATAGGAGGATACACCAGAGAAAGAGCACACTACATAAGAGAACGTAAAGGAAGCGAAAGTATCAATGCAAAAAAAATGACAAAATGAATGTGGATGTTACTAGCATGTTTACACATGAAACAAAAATGTAAGTGCACATTGGAAGAATGGGGTAGGAAGACTTTAGAACTGTTAAACATAACCACACATGGCAGATAAATTAGCTTATTACTGCACAGAGGAACAAATGTATCACATATACAAAGCTATAGTAGGTCCAGAAAACACATTCAAAGACCTGTAAGTTCAGCAACAAAAACAACAATGGAGAAGAAAGAATATACAAGTTACAATCAAATTGTACTATGCTGAGGGCATTATATAAGAAACGAGTCCACTGACCTTGATAGAAAAATAAACATGCAGTTAATACGAAAATACACGACTATCAAAAACAGGTAGAGAGAATTAAATGAGCCAGAAATGGAATGTATAAAATGTAATAACTCTTTGCTTATGGAGAAGATAAAGCATAACAGATGAACATAAAAATAAAGAAAAAAGCAGCCCAGAAGTCAGACTACTATAGATGATTTTGTGATATAAAGGGTATAGAACAGCTATGACCCATCTGTCTTAGATTCAATTAGCAATGGAAAGGCCATTCATGAAATGACAGGGATGATTGATGAACTGTACCTGGTCACATCATGTTGGGATAGCGAACTGTACCTGGTCACATCATGTTGGGATAGTGAACTGTACCTGGTCACATCATGTTGGGATAGTGAACTGTACCTGATCACATCATGTTGGGATAGTGAACTGTACCTGGTCACATCATGTTGGGATAGTGAACTGTATCTGGTCACATTATGTTGGGATAGTGGCCGAGGAGCCTTTCTCTCCTTATTGAATCCCCAGTAGAAAATGGACAGCTGACCTTAGACATCTGCTCATAACAGGTAGAGTTGTATAAGGGACTACATTATCAGTGCACACAGGGCATGTCCATGCAATGCCCATTTCACACCTGCCCTGGCATGCTTACTGCAGAGGCAGCAGCAGAAGTATTAATGGCAAGGAGAAGCAGAAGTACAGTGAACAAGCCCCTTGGTAGTTACATGGGTGCTAGTCAATGCCATGATCACAGCAATTAGACAGATGGCTGCTATATACAAGGATCAGAAAAATAATGCAGTAGTGTAACATATGAGAATCATGATGCAAACCAATGACTAAAAAAAAACAATCATCATAACAATAAAGGAGAAGAAAAAACGACATGCGACTATAACAAATATAAATTAGGCAAAAATTGTCAAAACTGACACAGAAGATAGTGAATGGAATAAAAGAGAAGGTGAAAGACATAGGATTACCTTAGAAATCCTTGGTCATTCTGTACTTGTTTCAGAGTGAGTGCTTGATGGAAAATTGACAGACAGCAAGTTATGTGGACATGCAGAAAGTACTTTTTCACATCACTATGCATGAAAGTCACTATGCAGTTGGTCTAGGTTTTTGTGCTTTTGAAGTTCAGCTGCTCTCCACAGTGACTCAGCCAGTCCTTGAAAGCAAAGATACTGTTAACTGCAGATAGCCATTGAATTCAGAAGGCATATGAGGAGAGATACATTAGCAATCTACACATTCTTTAATGTGGACTCTGTTTTGTTAAAACTGTCTTGATTTGTCATTTTCCTTTGAATGCCTTTAAAAATTAACATCTTTCTGCACAATGTTCTCAATGTTTATTATTTGCTAGCTGTCTCTGTGGGTCTCCTCTGCAATACTCAGTATAATGAACAACATTTTTTGTGTCACCTCCAAACACCACTGAAAAATAACATATTAAAAGTTTGTCTTTTTAATAAGACCTCCAGTTACTTCAGAAGACCTCTTTAACAAAGGCCCAGAAACCGTCACAGATTATAAGGAAATCTAATGTGCAGAACTGCAATTTGGAGAAAGCAGCAGTGTTTTTTGTGGCGAGGAAGATCCCTACACATCTCGTATGTTGTGCACCCTGCAACTTGCTGTTTGTTTGCCACAATGGCTAGGGATGTTCCCAGTGCCTGTATTTTGCTCCCCCCCCCAGGGCACTTCCAGTCTAAGTATCACCCTGTCACTGCAAGCCTCCTAAGCAACCTTTCAGTTCATGTTACAAAATTGTAGAAGCAGTACACACAGATTGACCTGCAGCTACAAAACGCTTACATTACGACAGGCCTGTGTACCACACTATGCTGGCCCATCTCACAAAGGGATATTTACAGTTACTCACATTTACTTGCAACAATGATGCATTACAACAACTCTATGTACAGGGCTGGACTTAGTTGAAATGGAGCCCCAGGCACTGCCTACTCTGTCGCCCCTCCCAAGACACACAGACACAAACACAACCAGTTCAAACAAAGCAGTACTGAAAAACAGGAAAAATGCATGTAAAGTTTACACTACTCTTTTCCCATGTTTTTCCCACTTGGAAAAAGAAAACTTTATACAAAACAGTTCATATTGTCCTTCTCCCCTACACACACACCTACACACACCTACACACACACACACACACACACACACACACACACACACACACACACACACACACACACACCTACACACACACACACACACACACACACACACACCTACACACCTACCTACACACACACCTACACACCTACCTACACACACACCTACACACCTACCTACACACACACCTACACACCTACCTACACACACACCTACACACCTACCTACACACACACACACACCTACCTACACACACACACACCTACACACACACCTACCTACACACACACCTACCTACACACACACCTACCTACACACACACCTACCTACACACACACCTACCTACACACACACCTACACACACACACCTACCTACACACACACACACACACACACACACACACACACACACACACACACACACACACACACACACACACACACCCACACACACACACACACACACACACACACACACACACACACACACCTACACACACACACACACACACACACACACACCTACCTACACACACACACACACACACACACCTACCTACACACACACACACCTACCTACACACACACACACACACACACTGCCTTACAAGTCAGCTTTTTTCAAGAAGCCATATTTGCTCTAACGTACATTATAATTTTTTTTCTTTTTACACAACATTTTCGTCCAATGATGGATGGCATGATTAAGAATAAAAGAAAAAAAAAGAAAAGATTTAGTGCTGCTGTTCAACTTTAGTTTTCCTTCAACACACCTTTCCTGACCAAGACAGCACAGTAATAACCATTTAGAAAATTACTCAATCAAGCAGTGGGTCGCAGAAGCCATTGGGTTATAGATGTTCTTGGATATTTGTTACAGCATTTTCCCAAACTTTTAATCCAACATTCGTTTAATCAAAAATCATGAGTAAATAAATAATTTCAGTCTTTTAAGGAAGACATAAGTTGTGCCCAAGCATGACTCAACCTCTTAGCACAAAAATCTGGACAAAGCCAAAAAGAAAAGGGGAGCCAAAGCTCTAAAAATAGAGACACATTTTAAATATTACCATATAAACTTGGAGAATTGCTACAACAAACAGCTTTGTGTTACTATGTATTTTCTGAAGGATATGAAGTCTGATACTCAAACTGTCATTATTTAGTGAATTCAGTCCTCACTGATTTGCCACAAAAATCCAGAAAATCACAGATTTTATGAGGAACTGACCAAAAATATGAGTCAGAAATCTGGACATTCTGAGAAAATCTGTACAGTTGAGAGTTATGTGCCCAATGCTTACTGTTCAAAGCTGAGAACACAGTTTCTCCCAATAAACTAACAAGCCAACTGCTGTGAGGATACATAGATCCTTATCAAGGAATACTGGCTGCCTCCCTAACCCCCTCCCCCTATCCAGGAATACTGGCTGCCTCCCTAACCCCCCCCAAAAAAAAAAAAAATAGACCACCACTACCTGTGCATCTGGTGTTATAGTAGTCTAAAACAAAGGTTCAAATGGTCACAGTCATGCGCTTCAAGTGGCTGCTGTAATAAACATGCATACCATGCCTCCTGGCCACTCACCCTTAATCCTTGTGGAATTCTGAAGAAAGTGACAAAAATAATGCCTACAGTAATGTGTTCCACTTTGTTGCTCTTAGATAGTGCACTATCCCAAACAAGCTATAGTAACCTTTTTCGAACTTTAAGGTCTGTGAGAAAAGTAAAAAAAAAAAAAAAAAAAATGACCACACTGTCTCCAGCCCAAACAAGCTATAAATGACCTGCTGTGCATACTTGGTTTGTCTGAAATTAAATTTAAAGTAGTAATGGTGACATAATCCCTAGCCCTCCACATAACCTACACCAACCTTCTGTTCACACACACCTGAACAGGGTTGGTTTTACAATGAGTAAAGCTGAGACCAGAGGCCACCACCAAGTGCCTGTCAAAATCCATTTAAGCAGAGGGGAGATGGGGAGACACCAGTCTTCTAGAAGATGAAAGTGTCTCAGTGTTCTGTGATTATATTTAATATTTCAATTTGTTACCGATTGTGTCCCAATAAAATCAGTGATAGTTTTTACAGACACATACACATATGTGCATAAGCCATAGCAATACTAGGTTTGCTCTTATTACAACAAATAACGACACACTGTGCAACACTGTACTCCCACACCAGAACAGTGACTGTTGTTTAGCAGTCAAACAGCAGCAGTGCCGAGTCACTTTTCTTTAGTTCAATGATGAGTAATGCCTCATCTGTCCCTGATTTTGCCTCATAACTTTGCTCTGTCACTTGTAAAGTTTATTTGATAGTAAATCATTCAGGATTACAGACAGTCAAATCTAGACACGAGAGTTTCATATTTTGTATTGATCAAAAATGCATGATGATGCAATACTGTGTTATTTGCTTAACTTTTTAAGTGAATTACAGTAATATTTAATATGTACTCCTTATTTTGAGCCTTCTTTCTGGTATTATTCTTGGCTTGGCCCAAAATTCTTGAGCAAATTAGTTGAGAGTTATAGTATCTGGCTTATAAAACTCCCTGAAAGAGAAAACTATCTCTGAATATCAGAAGCATCAGCTCCTCGTATAATCTAAGGTAAGCACAGAGACTGGCTACCTGGGCTGCTAATCTCTAGTGCTTACCTTGCTTATGTTCATTTATCAGCTTTACACTAACAGGCACAAACCACAGCCCTGTTCAGGTTGAAGGGGATAATTAGAAAATTAATACATTTTTCCTCAAAATGCAGCATCTCTCATGGGGCTCCCACACAGTCAGGGGTGATAAAGAGCACCCTCTGCTGCAGCCATGGGTATTGCACATAAGATGCCTATGTTCATTTTAGTGCAGAGAATGTAAACCAGCAGGATTTAATTATTCCAGCATCGCTATGCCAGTGGCAATATATTTAATGGAATTGTGAAGCCTGTTACTTGACAATACACTGTTACTATAACCAGGGATAGCGTTGAAGTTTAAAGGAGATATAAATAAGAGTTATTACCCAACCAGTTTATTAAGTACACAAGATTGTCGTACAAGCTTTTGTTGGTTTGAGAGACATGTTACAAAATATCAAAATAAGATAACTTGCTGTGGTTGGGGATACTCAAGACCGTGGGGGGGGGGGCAGTAACTGCAGGTTTACATGTATCAAAAGCCAGCTATGGCTATTCAGTCAATCTCATTTAAATGAATGGCTTCTCAAGAAAGTTAAAGAAAAAAAAAAAAAAAAAAACAGTAGCTACAGTTTAAAAAAAAAATCAATGCAGTTTTGAGCGGAAGAAAATCTAGCAGCCATTTCCTTTCCCTTGCTGAACAGTAGTAGTAGAATATATAATGAATGCTGCACTTTCAATATATTTCATAACAGAAATCCATGCAGCAAATTAATATAAATTACCATATATACTAAACCTGCAGTGCAGTTACCATGGCTTTGTGAGATAAAACAACTCAAATCTGTATTAAAATTTAACAGCATCTGAAAGCAGACATTTCTTTAAAAACAGCTCTGAGCCAATCATCTAATTCGCTACATGACTGCATGAAACCGAAATATTCTTAACAGAATATTCATGAATGTTAATAGAATTTATCAGTATTCCATTCCGTGCTGTAATTTGAACAACCTGAAAAGGAAATTACGTTTTTGCTTTTAACAGGTCAAACCTTGTGAAAGTATCTGTTCTTGTTAACATAAAGTAATGCTGAATATTTAACAAGTAGTTTTACAAACTGCATAGTGTACAGAAAACATACTATATAGTGTTAAAAGCTGCCATAAATAACTAGTCAACCTTAAATGCACAGAAATTATCTGCCTATTAAATAGCTCTTATCAGTGTTACCTTATAAGTATACAGGAAAGCCCTAACTGAAGTTTCTGACATGTGAATAAACATTATAATCTATTGACCATGTTGTGTCTTTCGGCTTTTCCTGGTTAGGGGTCACCACAGCGGAACTCCGGTCCACTAATGATTGGCAGTGGATTTGTACGTGCCAAATTGTCAGCCCTGACGCACAACCTTCAACGAAGGTATGCCTATTCACGCATGTCTCCACACAGAAGACGCTCTAGCTGAGAATCGAACAGGACGTCTTACTGTGAGGCGACAACGCTACTGCAGCACCACCACCGCAGTTTGGTACTTAACTCCTCAACAAATATAACGGGTTATAAAGGTTATTGCATGACAAAAATTGTGCATATGTCAAACTATCATGTTCTGCTCCAGCCATTAGTAATAATCTAAAGTTACGGTAAAAGTAGTAGTCAGATAGCATAAGCAGCAGCTGTGTTTCACAGGAAAATGAGAAAATGTGCAGTTCCAGAAAGTTCTGTTCACTGATACAAGTGTGCCTTTTTATATGGTAAGTATCACAAGAGAGACATCTAATTAAACTATAAAAAGAAAACAAAGAAGCACAGTATAATAGTACTATGGCATGTTTGAGTGTGGGTTACCCTGGGAGTTACTCAAGAAGATTTCATAGGTTTAGTCACTTGGCCATCTCCCTGAACACAAAACCATGATATGTGTGTTAAAATTCAGTGCAATCTATAGAGAAACATGGCCTCTCACTGTAATAATTTGAGTGTTGCTCTATTTCGAAAAATAAGAAGAAATATTCCCTTACGCTCTCCCCTTCCCAATGAGTTTGACATTCAACAAGTGTTCACAACCTTGATTCAGAAATGTTACAACAAAGCATATTATCCCCTCCATCCTAAGGGCTTTGGAATTTGCACAATACTATTTCCATCCTAAGAGAAGAGTGAAATGTTTTTTCTTTACAATTTGTTGCCCTCATTCTGTATGTTGTCTGTCACTGGAGAAGAGCGAGAGTTGCATCAATGAACAGACCTAACATCTATTTAAGATGGAATAATGAGCCCCAGCCTGATGTGCTCTGTTGCACTAATGGTTGAAACAAACAAAGACTTTAACGCACTCCTTAAAACTACTTGGACCAGGCTTGGAACTGTACAGCTTTTTTTGGACCTGCTGTGCGATATTTGACTAGGTGCATCAAATTACTACTGCTTGTGAAAGGAGAGATGGTTGCTAACTCTTGCCTGGCTCATACTACAGTTTGTCGTTTTTACTTTATTTAAATTGACTGGCCACTGCTATTTTGGTGAACTTTGCAAGTATATAGAGTTGTGTGGCTTATCACTCTGTGCTGTTCAACTACTACCTAGTACACACTATTGTGTTACTCAACACACAAAATTTTAGCCATGCCCTTACAACAAATAGGATCAGAGTATCTCTGCTAAACCCTGCTTTGTGAAACCAGTGGTATACTCGTAAAGCATTCACTATAAGTAAATTAAATGTCTTGTCTACTGACAGGACATGCATATGCATTATGTAATCTCCTTTCAGTCAGGAAAACACAGATGCATATCTCCTCACATAAGGTAGGTTCTTGGCTACTTTCATATCAGTATTGTAGTTTTGCTCATTGTTACTGGCTATAGTAAAAGTCAAAACTAAAACACTGCTAATTCTGTTTTAGCAGGCACCATGTTCATTTTTAACTGTCAAAGTTGAAAGAAAATCATTTAAAAACTGCAAACTACTGTTGACATTTGCTCTTACTGGTGCTGATTGCAGAAATGGTGCTGCAGCTTTGGTGTGCATCACAGACATTACTAAGAAAATATTCATATCCAGCTGCTATTAGTTGTATCGCCGATGTGTGCTATTGTCCACCTAAGTTACCAGTTACACTTGGGGCCAGCTATTTTTCTTATTTTTTATGTATTTGTTTATTTTTCTTTGTTTGCCAGGTTAGTGCCAGTATGTTAATAGCCTCTTTTCATGGGAGGGGGCTGAGATGGTATTTACACTACTAGGGGAAATTGGGTCTATATTAAATGATCGAAAGCTCCAATCAGCGAACAGCTTTACATTGGATATGCCATTCATCGATTTCCACTCTTGTGGTGGGCTGCACCCCTCACATCCCCCCGCTAATTATACATACCAGCTCTGAGATTGGACTACAGTGAATAAAGGGCAAATTTCACTACGGACAGTTCGGTTTGTTAATTAGTTAATAGCACCGAAAAAGCCATTCGACAAACGGACCTTTCAATTATTTAATATAGACCAAGAAAAACTGACCAGGGCACTGTGCTGCTAATTACTGTTCAGACTACTGTGCAGCTCACTGCTACTGTTTATATATTTATATATGCATTGATCTGGTAACTGGGTAGATGGGTGGGCTGGTCACGTAACCAATTTCAGCCAAACTTTTGGCTGAAATAAGCAACAAAAAATGTAGCACATACAACTAAATTAGTTTAACTTATTAAAAGTAAATAACAAAACATACACACAAGTTTCGACATACTCAAATACAACAATTCTCTAGACAATATACTAATTTAGTCGCTCTTTAGTTAAGAAGAAATAGGTTAATGCTTAACCATCATCTTTAAAACATGTGCATGTCGATTGTTTTACAAGCTGTTGCTTCAAATCTGCACTAAAACCATTCAATGTTTATTGGTTTCTTCTTTTGGAGAGTAATATTGTTTCATCTGGAGGGTTCAGGTTTGGTAAATGTATTTTCACTTATAACTAATTTGAATGTATGTCTGATTAGAGTGTGTGTGTGTGTGTGTGTGTGTGTGTGTGTGTGTGTGTATATATATATATATATATATATATATATATATATATATATATATATATATATATATATATAATCATTGTGTTCCTCCGAGTGGGTAGGTACTATCCTTGACTGCCAAATTTGAGAAGGGGACACACTGACAAAGCATCAGTATCCTGAATATTTTTTTTATTTTTTTTCATTTGACTATTGTTTACTGGGATAATGTCCCAATTTCAGTGGGGACCTCGGAGGAAAGCTGTACATTGTCATAATATAGTTACAGTTAAAGTTATTGCAAAGCCTAATACAGTATAATGACATACAAACCAAGTAAAATACAGTTTCAGTTCACACAGTGTGAACCTATATATACATAGTACAAATATTTGGGCAGGTATAACCAAGATGAAAAAAGCAGTGTCAATAGATAATGTATTCACAAGCTGCAGTTCAAAGAGCATTATTAGAGATGTGTACTGTCAATTGCTTAAGAGGTTTCCAAAACTGTTTAGGAATACTATTACTGGATAACTGCTAGACAAATACGGGGATTTGGCAGAATTAGCAGTGGAGGTCATTTTGAATGGAAATTACTATCATTCAGGTTGTGTTTCCATGTATCTCAGGCGGTGTCTCTTTGCTTTATGAGTTCCTTTATATTCCTTAAATGCCAGGGGCAAATCTTTCCCATTTGTCTTCTGTGAACACATGGGAATGAGGTGCCTGAATATAGAAGAGAGAACCCACGAAGAAAGATACAGCTACTGTGGGATTGTTAAAGTATATAGGAGACCAATGTATGAGACTAAAGTGGGTACAGAGTATAATAAACTAATGCTGAGGGAAAGGTCGTCAAGTAGAGATGAGTCCACCAATAACTGCAATAAAATGAAAAACAAGTAGGCTTTAGTTGCCATAGAATGAAAACCACCACTCTAATAAAACAAACAAAATTGCCTCTTTATTAACATATACGAGTTAATCAAAGCTCTCACAAATAGCTTCTTCAGGTGAAACCTAGAAAAAACAATCTATTTAAAAATGTGTATAAATCAAATGACAGAAACTGTGAAGAATCACTGGTGCAAGTAGCTAATTAGTTAATAGAAAAATTCAACAAAACTGATATTTTATATCAAACTTAATAAAGAAACCTTATCTTACTATAACAAACAAAACCATTCACAAAACTATCTGATTTTGTTTCAATATAGGTTTCAAACTAGCGATATTCCATTTGCTCCATTTTATTATATAAGCTCTTCTATTTAAATGAACAAACTGGACTACCATAAATTTAAATGCACGCAATAATCATTATTAGATGTGTTTAAATAAAGCATCTTTGTTGGAACTTCGTCTAATATCAGATAAATGGTCACAAATACGCTCTTTCAATTTGAAGTTCATTTTGCCTACATAAAAGGCAGTACAACTTTGCAATTGTGCAAGGTAAACAATACTTAGTCAAAAATCTGCAAAATAATTGATTATATGTGTTTTATTAGTTAAAGGATGTAGGTTACATATAATGATTCTAAATATTAGGCAAAGTTCTAACAAAAATGCCTCATTAACAAACATCTTTTGACAACCAATATTCATCCAGGTTTAAATATTATTATTAGTTTAAAACCTATACTAAACATAAACAGATGTTTCTGTGAATGATTTTGTGTGTTTTATAATAAGCTTAGTTTTTTGTATTGAGTTTGATATAATATAGCCAATCAATTAATAGAAAAATTCAGATAAAATGTTACTTGCACCAATGATCCTTCACAGTTTCTGTCATTTGATTTATATGTATTTTTGAATAGCCTCTTAACTTTTCTAGGTTTCACCTGAAGATTTTTTTTTTGAAAGCTTTAATTTGCGCATACATTTTAATAAACTGACGGTTTTGTTTGCTTTAGTGAAAGTGGCAGTTTTTATTCTAGGGTGACTAGAGTCCACTTGTCATTTTTTATTCAAGAGAAGGTCATCCCAGAGCAATTTAAGGAGGAGGAGATTTTGTGGATTTAAATAAAGAAGAGAGTACTGGCAATGGCTAATTATACTACTGGACATAGTGGCAATATCCGAGCAGCAGTGGGATACGTTTAACATTATTAGATCTAAAGCATTGTGCTTGCCAGAATGGAAATTAGGCTTGGTTGGATGTTTTATTAGCTGTTCCATGCTGAACTGAAAGAGCATTTTATCAATTTCTTTAGGCACAGGGACCAATGCAGCATCATAAAACTTACCCAGTACGATAATGTTTCTATTGCACATATTGGGAAATATTTATGAAAGATGATCTTGAATGTGGAAGAGGAGAGGAGGCTGGTATATAAACAGTAAGACTGACAAGTATATGAGCAAGTACCCAGTCGGGTTTTTGTCATTGTTTTTTTATTTGATGTAGTAGAGATAGTGTGGTTTAAATAGCAGACATGTTTTGATAGCAGAAGTACACCTCCTGCTCTGTTGTCAAAAATAATGTTGTAAATGGTGTGAATATAGCTGAGGGGCAGAAGCCAGCTTTCATTACAGGCTCGGATACAAGAATTTTTCACTAATAATTCATGGTTCAAGCATAGACCATTTTGTAATGCTTAACATTACATGAATTGATGACATCTTATTTTTCTTTTTTTTGCCCCTCCTCCACCATTCATCATTCCATTGCCCAGCACCCTGATATCTGTCCATGCCAAATCTACAATTTGCTGTCCCCCTCCCCCTATACTTAATCCTGTACACTGCTGGAGCTTGTCACAAAACAAGGCATTTGGGGCTCAACTCATTTGTGCATCTGTCCAGGGGAGGGTTACTTTATGCTCTACCCATTTCAATCCCCCATCCCATTTGGGAGTCCAAGGTTTACAAACCATCCCTCCCTGCTGCTCCATCAGTTGCCTGAGCCACTGAACAAACCAGGGTCACCTGAGCTGTAGTCGAAACTTTATCCCCCTATGTCATGGGAGCAACTGATGACATCTATTTTCAGGTCACTTTGCCTAGGGATACCATTATTGTTTGGCTTATAGCTTGTAAATACATTTGGGATTGGTGGTGGTGGTAACTTGCAGAGCTTGAACAGGGTTTGGGTGAATGTCTCCAGAACTCATGATCTTGTATTACAGCTATAATTGCTATTCTTGAACTAACTCTTTTGCTGTTAAAGTGGCTTTTGGTGCATTTGAGCATATATATCTGAATAAGCTGTTGCTTTCTGGTGACACAGGTGATCAATGTTGTATACTGAAATAGGAAAAATGGAATCTGAACTTAAATATAGGGTGAACAAGTTAGGGGAGTGATCTATAAGATGTACAGTGTTAATGTTAGGCTGGAGAGTATCAGAAGTATGTGAAGTTTGGCCACAATTGAAACACTGAAGGCAGTGGTTTTAGTCGACTGGAAGATGGTATTAAAGAATAGGTAGTTCCCTGGAATAATCTTAAGACTGGCTCCAAGGGGGTAACAGTAAAGGGAAGGTGATATGGCTGGTTTGTGGTGGTCTAATTATCAGAGTTATAACAGCAGAGGCACAGTAGTTGCTCCCAAAGAGCTGGGAGAGATAGCAAAGATGAAGAGTGTGGGGGCATTGAAAAACAGGGAGGCAAGTCTCATCACCACCACCCTGTTTTGAGGAGAATATGCCTCTATGTCAGTAAATCTTGTGCAGAAGGTTGTAGTGATGGAGAAAGTGATGGTTAATATAAGTTAGGGCCAGCCTGTCAGGATAGGATAACCAGTAGCAAGTTAATTATAGGTATACAGTAAGCCATCAGTATACTGATCAAACAAGCCTGTGGAGTGACCTATCCACCACCTAGGTCCAGAGTATAAGAGCCTAACTGGCACCAAGCTATACCTAAATGAAGGGAGGCTGAGTGAACATAGGAAGATGCATCTGCTGCCTTAGTCAAGGGACTGTGATAGCCTTAGTCTATGTAGGAGAGAGTTTTGAGGTGAGGTACAAGTTTGGATTGCGGGGGTAGACTAACCTAGCTGCAACTTAAGCCAGGTGTGTGAACATATACCATAAATAATTGGGGAGATGCTAGGAAGCGAAAGAGGCATGAACTATCTGCCACTAAAGTCAGGATTATAACAACCAAACTGCCACTAAGAATGTAAAGAAATGAAGGAAGTCTGAATATGAGTAAGAAGACCTTTAATCCACCTATGTCAGAGGGCTGTGATCTGTGATATCTTAACTGACAGGCTAAGCAAAAAAAATGAAATGGGTAGTTTTTAATAGTGAAGTAAAAGTTTGGATGGTGGATTGGGTGATCTAGCTGCTACTAAGGCCAGGTGTGCATGTGCGTGCGTGTGTGTGTGTGTGTGTGTGTGTGTGTGTGTGTGTGTGCGCTCATGTGTGTGATAACTAATCAGTGGGCTATTAGAAAGACAAACATCAGTCTCATCTCAAAGTTCACCATCTATTTGCAGTGAAATTACTCACCATTCCACAGCTACTTTGTAACACTAGTCAGCTCACAAAATGCGAATTGGAAAAAGATTTCAAATTTGACAGATTGTTGTCTTTTAACACAACACATTTCCATACAACTAGTCTGTCTGCCACACATGGAAGTCATCTGTCAGATGAGGGGGGGGGGGGGTCTTCTGCACTACATTTGCAGGGTTTGTTAATCTTGTTTACCTTATTTGATATGGCAGTACTAGGCTCTTCCTGGTACATGTACGGGTCAACGGTCACCTGCACAATGTCACACTAAACACATTGGCCTTTCTGACACTGCAAAGAACTGTCAACATAGCATTTCTGATGCTAAAAAAATACATCAGCACTACTGCATGAATTGCAAGAGTACAACCAGAAAGCTTCCCTGCAGTAATGTGGTGTAATAGTTGTACAATTAACTACACTGGCAACAGAATGAAAAGCATTATATGTCTACCATGGTGGGTCCCTATTTGATCAATGAAAAGGCTAAAGATCAAACTGCTTAGAAATCGAAAATGCCATTCGTCGGAATCGGAATTGTGAGATTGCAGTACAGTGAAGATTGGAAAATTTGCCCTTTCCTCACTGTAGTGTGATCTCAGAGTTGGTATATATAATTAGCAGGGGATGTGGGGGTGCAGCCCCCCAAAATACTTGTTTTGAAGAATGGCATTTTTGATCGCTAGGCTGTTTGATTTTTAGCCTTTGTGTCGATCTAATAGGGACCCTACCATGGAGAAGAGAAAGGTACAATATAACTGTGTACATTGCAAAGTGTGAAATATCATCACAGCTAAAGAAATAGATTCTGACATGCTGCATGCTATACAGAGTGCATTAAAAGGACAAGCAAGCTCTTGACATTAAAGGCAGAATATTGGTAAAGACACAGTTTGAAAAGTTGCATTTGCTTTCCATCCTCATTCATCAAAATTGACAGAATAAAGGAGCAGTTTGGTACAGAAAGTCAAAAACTCAAGGGTCTTTCTAAAGGTAATAACATCTCAGTGGGAAACAGAAAATAAAGTAACTGTAAAAGAAGGTGATAAAATGATAAAAGCTTTTTTGATAAGACAAGCATTACCCATTAAAGTGAAAGTAAAACGTAAAGATGTCTGCCCTTGGGGTACTGATACGAAGCTCTGAATTCTTACAGTAACTACCAGAATTTCAGATATTTATTTGATATTACTAAGGATATTTTGACAAGACGACTGGCAGTAACCTGTGTCATTTTACCTATTCCATTTAAGAATGAATAACTTACAGGACTGAGGCATACACAAGAAAGGACAAGAAAGATTCCTTATCTGGTTAAAGGAATTGGATATCAAGAGAAAATGAACAGAGAATGTTCATCAAAGAATAAGGAATGCGTGCATTTACTACTTGATACTGCAAGTACACTAAATTGTTGCATTTTTTCATGCTCAACAGCAAATGCAAAAACTGCACAATCTAGTTCTGCTTCTGTTGAATTACAGTGGAGGAGATAACAAATGCATTGTAAGCTTGTAGCTATTGTTTTTATAAAAGCCAACATTTAGATAAAGAAGACATTAAAACGCTGTTTGCTTTGCTTTCGATAAAGGTATCCTTTCAGGTTGTTTATACAGTTATTAATAGCAGTTAAGTCACTTGCACCTACAGAGCTACCTAAGTAGGTTCTTACGCAGCAACTAGAGTACCACTGTCACGAAACATTTTACCCATCCCCATGCCTACGCTACTACAGTGCACTCAGAACTTTACACTGTGCACTGTATGAAAAGGTTTACACATGCACAAATGCAACTGATTAATTCCACACTGGAGTATGTGTAAAAAGAAGAAAAGTACTGCTTCCAACAAAATATTTTTAGAAAGTCTGGTATTATTCACATGAACTGCTGCCTACATAAACGCAGATGCAGTACAGACATCTTGAGCAGCAGTGTGCATTCTAGCAGCCTTCAATATAGCCATGACATATCTGCTTACAAATTTATGTGCAATGTGTATTTTTTAACCATTTTTTTTTCAGATGATCCCATGTAGTTACAAAGTAAATGGCAGGATTTATCAGCATGTAGATGTCTGGCAACCTGGTTGGTTTCCACACCGTGATATCAGAGCTCATGATGCAAAAATCAACTACACACCTCACAATGCAAACACATGACTGCTGTCATGTTTAGGGGTTCTCATGTTGCTATCAATAAATGCCACACTGCCTCCTACAACTAATCCGCTAATCTAAGTATTCTTGGAACCTCAGAGATGTATGATCAGTTGAGTCAATTTTTAGAAAAGGTAGGATGTGATATATTTTGACCCAAAGCCTAATGAATTATGACCCCAGTGAGTACTTTTGACTCGTGTCCTGTTTACACTGACATGACATCTAGTTTGATTGCTCTTCATGTTTTGCAGGATGTCCCTGAAATCTCCATAATATTTTTAACATGTCATTTTCATTTTCTGGTAAAGCTGTGTGGATTACAGTAACTCAGTCACAGCAGGCATTAAAGAAGTCCTTCTTTAAATCTGGATGGTAAAACCTTCAGACAAATCAATATAAGAACAAAAATTACATGCTCCACAGGGTTGTATCAAGCATCTTTTGTCTTTGATGTAATGATTAGCCTGTTTGCGGCATAATAGCCTCTACTTAGGGTACCTTTGTTCTATACTTTGGATAACAAAGAATTAATAGAAATGTTTGGCAAATACTGGTCTGTACTTCAAGTTGATAGTGATATCAATCAAATAGTAGGTGATCAACCCAGAATTAAATACAAGAATAGAAATAACCTAAAGAGGCTATTATGCCATAAATAGGCTAATCATTACATCAAAGACAAAACAGGCTTGATGCGACCCTGTGGAGCATGTAATTTTTGTTCTTATATTGATTTGTCTGATAGGTTTTACCATCCAGATTTAAAGAAGGACTTCATTTTCAACATAGAAGCCACCTATAAAAGTTCAAACCTTGTGTATCTAGCTATATATGCCAGATTTGCCAATCGTTCTATGTTGGCAAGACAAACAGGGTCCTCAGTGGTAGAATTCGTGAACATATCTATCACATTAGGAAACAATCAAATCATAACGCCTTGGCCAAACATGTATCCCGCTTAGGAGAGCAACATCAGTTTTTGTTTATAGAGTCCTTGAGCTGACTCCATCTAGCATAAGAGAAGGGGACATTAGGAACCATACAGAGTACAAAGAAAATAATTGGATTATTACGCTTAGGGCAGATAGAGGTCATGGGCTGAATGAAAGGGCAACAATAAAGCCCTTACTTAAGGAATGCAGAATACCGAAATAGCTTAAAAACATATTATAAAATATTTTATATAAGTAGAAAAGCATTTTATACTGTGTTTTATTTGTATGTATTTATTGCAAAACTGAGTATTTGGAGCTTTTGTTGAGCTTATATTCATATATGTATTACTTATAAGTATACCTTTAAAAATTTTCTACCTACTAAGTGGTACTCAGATATGATTGGTTTTAATATTTTTTTTTAATTTCTTTATAAGAATCCTGATTTAATGTTAATGCTCGACAGTCTGAGGAAGCTTTTAAGCAAAAGCGCTTACTGGATATCTGATACAATAAAATTATTCCTGGTTTTAAATCTCCTGTGGAACTTGGCTGCTTCGTTACCACTTTGATAATTCTGGAATTATATTAATATACTGAACCTGAAAGGGCAATATGGTTCTTCATGGTAGGAAACCGAATCTATGTTTAACAGCAGATATGATATTTGTGCATATTTTCATTGTTCCATGATAGAAAAGCATTTCATAGTACATCTTATCACACAAGTCTTGGACATTAGCTTTAACCCGAAACCCAGTGGAGGTCCTTGGGAGACTATTCCTGAAACGAATGAACTGCATTAGCAGCTGTTTAAATTCACTAGACTACCTAGTTTTGAATGAAAATTTCTCTATTGCAAATATCCTCAAGTTTAAGGCTATGGAATTATAAGCTTACTTAGTCATACAAAGATTTTATTAGTTTTTATTCTTATACTTCTAGATTTTAAAAGAGGAAAAAACTCTACAAGATTTAACATTTTACACACCTTTGAATAATTCACATTTTATGCATTTTAGAATTTAATGATGCTTAATGTTTTATTTATTTTACATATATGTTACTATTACATGATATATACATTACTATTACATGGTATATACATTATTATTGTGTGAAATGTTTGGTAGCGTGCCTTTAAGAGAATGGTATGATGACATGATGTCACTACAAGGAGTTTTAAAAAGATGACAGTTCGGTTTTTTTTTGTTTGTTTTGTTTTTTTTTTAACTTTTGCTTCTGAAGTCTAACACAATACAAGGACAAAAGTGCTTAACCAAAGTTGAATAAAAGATTATCTTCTGGCAGGTTGGTTTTTATTTAGTTGCGGTTTTGTCCGCCATTTCGCTAAGTTTGGATTTTAGTGTTTTTGTTCTTTGGTGATGCTGTCCCAGGCATCCCAGGAGTCTTTTGAGAATGTGCTTGACACTGCACCAGGAGAAATTGTTTCCTTTAGATTGGATGATTATGTGCAGGTCACTCATTCCATCAGTGAACTAAGCGCTCTTATCCAAGTGATGTCTCTGCATTTAGAGCAAGTGCACGACCACAGTTCATCTCCGTGCTGAGGACCCGCAGCACGAGACTACATGTGCAACACACCAGAGGAATGGTTGAATCAGAATAAAAAGGGATACAATGACCAGTGGCAATTTTATTGACGCTGCAAGTGCAGGCTGCTCCCATGCGACAAGGGATGGTGTAACCAGTGACCAAGCCTTTTTGTTTTCAAACAAAAGCCCAAGGGTTTATTTCAGCATTGAGATGAATTATGTTCAGTCAATGACTTTTCAGGAGGTCTAACTGAGGAAAGAGGCAATTTACGACACATAGGCACTAATTACATGGACTCAGGTCAAAGACCAGAGAGAACTGATAGAACCCACTCAGTCAGAATTGGAGGAGCCACCTCTAGTAGTAGACTCATAATGAGCGGCGTACCCAAAGGATCCATCTTGGGGCCTCTACTGTTTGGGATATATTTTTCTGAGGAGCAAGCCACAAACCAGTGGTCTGTGGCTGACCATGTTTGGAGATGACAAAGCTGGGTGCGATTTTAAATTCCCCTAGTGATGTGAACATTCTCCAAGGTGGCCGTTCCCCAAACTAATGACTGGTGCTAGAAGCATGGCCTCAAACTGAATGCCAGCATTATGGCCTCAAACTGAATGCCAAGAAATGCATCATTATCCCCTTTGGGGAAAATGTCATCCCCACTACTTATCACATTAATAACAGCATACTAAGCATGCAATCAGTTGTGAGGAACTTGGGTACTCAGGTTGATAGTGACCTGACTTTTGCCCAGCACATTGCCTCCATTCTAAGGAAGGCTTTATATATGGCCCACCTCATAAGTAAGGGTATTTCATCCAGAAACACGGAGGTCACAACATCCCTGTACTCCTCCCTTATCAGACCCATTATCAAGTACAATGCCCCCTTTGGCATGTACCTTGCCAAGCACATGAGGCGGCTGGAAAGACCAGAGAGGTCCCTGACCAGGAAAATCCAGGGTCTCAAATACCTATCCTATACAGATAGGCTAAAAGCCCTGAGCCTACTCAGTCTCGTACAGACTGCTCAACGGTGACTTGTATGGCATAAAAGACCATCTCCGACCCAGCCTTGATGGAGTGGCTGCATATCTGCAAGTCCAACTCCACTCATGCAACCTGCACACAAGGCCTCAACCTGATGTGCAACATAAATATAACTTGTTGGCAGGATAGATGTGTCCCAAAGGTTCCCCCATCTGTGGGACAGACTCCCTTCTCCATATCAATCAGAGTACCTCACTAGCTCTCTAAGAAGAACCTGGATGACTGGAGGGGAAACAGAAAATACACATCTGGGATCCCACCTGTGTCCCTGCTGGACAGGGGAAACAAGTGCTGACTTTGTGGCTACATGGATAAAATTCTTGGCTGGGCTTATAAGGGCCTCCAGGCCAATAGCCTAGCATCGTCCTATGAACCTCATAAATAAAAACATAGGTGAACTCCAAATCCTGTACCCTACCCAATTCGGCTTCATGAAGCACAGATCCTGCCTGTGAAATCTGGTGGATTTCTTTCAAAATGTGACCAAGGTCACTGATGAGGGCAAATCTCTGCACACAGCATACCTCGACTTGGCAAAGTCTTTTGACACAATCCCACATTCATGCATTACTGAAAAACTTAGCAAACTGAATGTAAACCCTTTTGTAGTAAGATGGGTTGCCTGCTTGCTCACAAACCAGACACATACTATCAAAGTGGGTGACTCCACATCAACCAGAAGACCTATTACCAGTGGGGTGCCACAAGGGTCAGTGTTGGGCCCCCTACTGTTTGGTATATACTTCTCTGAAGTTCAGGTCAAAACTAAAGGCTTGTGACTGACCAAGTTTGCAGACAACTGCAAACTAGGTGCAATCACTGAATCCCCAAAAGATGTCCGTATATTCGAGGAGGGTCTCATGCAGACCAACAACTGGTTTATTAGTCCCATTCTCAAACTGAATACAAAGAAATGCCTCATCTTTCTCCAGCACAATGTCCCCTCATACTATCAAATCAACAATACCCTAAGTACCTATGAAGTGCAAAGGAGCCGGGGATCACAAGTTGACCGTGACGTTAACATCGACCACCACATGCCTACCATTGTAAGGAAAGCATTCCATGTAGTGCACTTGATTAGTAAAGCCATCACCTAGAGAGCAAAAGTTATAACGCCCCTATATTCAGCACTTATCCAGCATATAATCGAGTATAACACCCAATTTGTTATGTACCATACTAAGCACCTACAGCAATTAGAGAGACCTCAGATGTTTGTAAGAAAGATGAATAAGGGCCTCAAGTATGTGCCTTACATGGACCAATTAAAATCCCTGTCACTATACTCCATTTTGTATAGACTTCTTAGGGGAGACTTATGCCTGGCCTACAGAGCAATCCAAGACCCAAACCTAATCAACTTACTGCATATCCATAAAATTAATGGGTCTAGGGCCACTCATTCCAGGGACTTAAACAGAACATGCAAGAGGGGCAGATTGATCTTCCAGCTACTGCCACACCTTTGGAACAGGCTTCCAGTTCATGTGAAAGAGAGCACTTCTATGACACTGTTCAGGAGAAACCTGGATGAGTGGAAGAAGCACTGTAAATTCTTAACGGGGATAGCACCGACAACCCTCCTGGACATGGGCAGTCATCACTAAATGCAATCTTGGGTACTGACTTGTACCTCTACGGTATTACATTTGGTTGAAATGACTAGACTTAAAATGACCTTTGGTTTGATAGCCTAGTAATCTCCTATGATATGTCTAAATGAAGTATATATACAAAATAATTTAACAGGTGGGGGTACACTTTTGAAGCACATAACTTCCTTCAAGTTATTTTTCTCTTATTGTAAGTTGCAACTTGACAATACATACTTGGAGCAATGTGTTTCTAGGGCACTGGTGCCACAGCTTTTGCATAAGTGGAAGTTTCCAAATGGAATATGTTATGGCACCAGTTTATACAATGAACTAGTTGAAATTTTCTATCAATACAGTTTAGAACTGGGTCAAAGTACTAACAAAGGAGAATCAAAAAAGTATGGACTTAGTACCTTCACAGACGGTCTTGATTCTGCAATAAAATCAGACTTATTATTCGGCCATTTATCCGTACACTCTTCAACTCGGTGGACTGACAGATGGACACAGTTAAAGTGAGAAAGATGAACAAATTGGAAAGGGATGCAAAGGCTTAGCAGACTTGCACTGCTTACCCTATACCTAGATACAAGGGTAGAAATACATACTTAGAGGGTGCTTCTGATATCAACACATCCTCTATGAGAGCTATGGCTGGCTCTTGTTACCCCCTACCCTTGGCCAGATTAATCATGAAGTCCTCTCCCAATGAACAAAAGTTAGAAATATTATTTGTAAATACTGGCCTTTGTTGCATTCAGATAAGACTATCTCAGGGATGTTAGGTAAGACCACTGAATTTATATACAAAAAAAGAAAAAAAATTAAAAATGAATTTTTGAAAATCGTTTGTGCCAATATTTTACAACTAAGAAAAAAAAGAGTAAATGTGGGCAGTGTAAGCAAGGCCCATACATACTGGAAGATGACTTTTTTATTCTGCGTGAGAATAAAATGAGAATTAATTTGGCTGTCCCAACCAATTTTCTTTCATTGGGAGTAGTATACATTACTCTTTGCAACCCTTGTGGTGCGTTCCATATAGATAAGGCTGAGAGGTCATTGAACAAGTATATATATATATATATATATATATATATATATATATATATATATATATACACATATTTATATATATATATTTTATATCTATCTATATATATATATATCTATATATATATATATATATATATATATATATATATATATATATATATATATATATATATATATGGATCTACCTGACTACATCGACAGTTCAGAAGAGCGAAAACGACTTCACCGACGCCAGAAGATCGACAGTTCACAAACACGACACCTCATACACTCGACACATCATAACAACAACAATCAACAAACAAAACAAATCCACTGTCCAAAAACCACACACACAACACAAGCACACCAAAATCCTTACAAACCAACACTAACCCTTACATACACAACCATCTACAACCCTAACCGAAACCCTAACCCTAAGGTCCGTCACTATCGCACACTCACCTAACCCGCGCCCTAACCCTAACTCACTTAATCCGCCCCTAACCCAAAAAATATCACTACTGCACCCTTACCTAACCCGTGCCCTAACCCTAACTCACTTATCCCACCTCTATCCCTACAGACCGTCAACATCGCACATTTACCTTACTCGCACCCTTACTTAACCCGCGCCCTAACCCTAACTCACTTATCCCACCCCTATCCCTACAGACCATCAACATCGCACACTTACCTTACTCGCACCCTAACGTCCGTCACTACCGCATACTTACACATCCTTTCCCCATCTCAGTGTTCTCAGCGTCGGTGTTTTCCTCCGTCGGTCTTCTAACTTGTCGATCTTCTGGCGTGGGTGAAGTCGTTTTCGCTCTTCTGAACTGTCGATGTAGTCAGGTAGATCCATATATATATATATATATATATATATATATATATATATATATATATATATATATACACACACACACACACACACATATATATATATATATATATATATATATATATATATATATATATATATGCAGAACTGTGTTATTCAAAGGAAAACACTTGAATATCACACTATTTAAGCATAAAATTGTTTTCAAAAGCAACCAGATATTTAAATTTGGAGTTTTAGAGAAAGTAACACTGAACCCCAGGGGAGATCCTTGGGTGACTATTCTTGAAACCAAGGAATTGCATGGGCAGCCAAGTTTAATTTCACTAGACTCCCTGGGTTTGAATGAAAATGTCTCTATTGCAAGTATACTCAAGCTTAAGGCCACACCTCTCAACCTCCAGATCAGGGAATCGGGGACAAGGGACCTTAAAATCAGGAGCATTCAGGGACATCTAATTAACATAATATATGTATATTTAAATAAGTGCATCAGTAGACACACACAAACATTCAGTTATACAAAGACAGGTCTAAACCCATGCCCAGCACATTAGCTGCAAATATTGCTCTTAATTTAGAAAGTTGCTAGAATAACAGGTTTTGTATCAGCATGAATTTTCTGAAGTTTATGATGAAGTCTGAAAGGCAAATGTCTGCCATTATTTTCTAACTTCAAACTTTAATGATTTGCCATTAATCTGTCAGAAAACCACAGTGTTTTGAAAATCAGGCTACAATATGAGAAAAAAAATCAGGACATGCTGTGAAAATCTGCATAGTTGAGAGGTATATGTCCCCAGCCCCAAAACCCTAGCCCAGTGCATTAACTGAAAATATTTTTCTTACAAACTTAGAAAGTTGCTAGAATAACAGGTTTTGCAGTATGAATTTTCTGAAAAGTCTGAAATGCATATGTCTGTCATTTTCAAAGTTCAAATTATAATGATTTGCCATTAAGTTGTCAGAAAACCATAGCTTTATCAAAACAGAGTGAAAATATGAGGCAAAAATCAGGACATGCTGAGAAAATATGTACAGTTGAGAGGAATGCCCCCAGTCCAGGTCTAAACCCTTGCCCAGAACATAATCTGGCCCTAGTCTGCACTTAAAACAAACTTACCTGGAAAAAAAAATTCTCTATTACAGCACATCACTCTTAACCTCCACTCAGACCTCCTGGGAATAACTGACTTACTCTGTCCACACCAGCTTTTTAAGTCAGGCAGAGATCACATCTGAGTAAGCGATATACCACTGAGTACAGCCAGTTTTTTTTCAGTCGGTCTGCATAGGACATATGTTTGAGGCCAGTAATCCTCTTGGTGAGGTATTTTTGTGGTCTTTCCAGCTGTTGGAAGTGTCTTGTGAGGTACATCCCAAATGGGGCATTGTACTCTATGATGGGTCTAATGAGTGACGAGTAGGGGGGCACTAAAACCTCTATTTCTAGATGCGAACCCTTTAGTAATTAAATGGGCCACATAGAAGGATTTCCTAACTACTTTGGCAATATGATTGTCAAAGGAGACATTACTATCTACCTGGGTCCCCAGATCTCTTATTACATCTTCTGTATTAAGGGGGCTGCCACCTATGTGGTAATTCGTGGGTGTTTTCTTTTTCCCAAATAGGATGACTATGCATTTTTTGGCATTTAGCTTGAGGCCATGACTTTGACACCAGGTGTCCGTCTCAGTAAGGCCTTTTTGGAGGATGTCCGTGTCAGCCAGAGTCAATTATGGCTCCCAGTTTGCAGTCATCAGTGAACTTGGTTAGCCATAGTCCTCCTGTGTTTGCCTGTACTTCTGAGAAGTATATGCTGAACAGTAGGAGTCCCAGGACCGAGCCTTGCAGGACACCACTTGTGACTGGTTTAGAGTTGGACCTGGAGTCTGCTATTCTTACCGCATGAGTTCGGTCTGTAAGCCAGTTGGCAACCCATCTAGTGACATAGGAGTTTATGTTCTGGCTGGTGAGTTTTTCTATAATACCTGAATGAGGAATGGTGTTGAATGCCTCCTTGGCGAGGTCAAGGTAGGCTGTGTGAACCCCCTTTCCCTCGTCTTTGGTCAACCAGGATTAGTAGGCAGGATCTGCCCTTAACACAGCCAAACTGGGTTGGGTCAAGTGTTTGGAGGTTCCCAATGTCTTTGTTAATGTGTTCCATGATGATGTGCTCCATAGCCTTGCAGACCAGGCTAATCAGGATTATGGGGTGATAGTTACCATGGTCAGTTGTGGCCTCTCCTTTGTAGAGCAGAATAACCATTGCTGTGAGGCATTCTATGGGCACTTATCCTGTGGAGAGGCTGAGGTTGAACAGCATGTTTAGGTGGGGGGTTAGTTCATTCTGTAGTTCGTGCAAGACGCATCCTGGGACACCATTTGGCACCTCATTGATGTTGTGTTTTTGGCTTTTGAAAGGGCTGTTTTCACCTGTGCACCTGTGATTTCCAGGACACTACACTTTTCCGGTATTGTTGTGGGCCCTTTTGGAGGTGAGAGGGTGGGTAAAGTTTGCACTGAATCTATCTGCCAGGATGTTGGCAATATCAGTAGGTTCAGTATATTTTGTGCTATTTTGCACTAGCTCAAAGCACATCTTTGAGTTGCCACCTCCTTCAGTCTCTCCCTTCAGCTTAATCAACAATAACAATGTCACTCAGCTCTCTAGATGATCCAATGACAAACACTCTGACATCTCCAACCTCTCCAACTCGACAATTAGCTCCACCATGCCGATGCTGCATTGATATGCGGACTAACTGGTTGGACCTAATTGAGCTCTTGAACCACAGCAGGTCTGCCACAGCCACTTCTGCACAACTCAGGAAATTATGCAAGTCAGCTGCATGCAAAACAGGCATAGTAAAGCAATGTTCTGATTGGCTGAAACATCTACAGCCAGAACAGAGCTTGCTTTACCATAAATCTCAGGTATACTTGTAATCAGATCGGGCACTCAGGAAAGTAAGATGATTTCATCTTAAAAACAAGTGCCCCCGGTTAATTTGGGATGATTGAGAGGTATGCTTAAGGGTATGGAATTATAAGCTTACCTAGTAGAACTACAAACATTTTGTTAGTTTTTTTATGCTTATATTTATAGTTTTTAAAAAAGGGAAAAACTCTACAAGGTTTTACATATTTTACAAAACTTTGAATAATTCAAATATTTTATGTGTTTTAGAGTTCATTGGTGGTGTATAATGTTTTACTTTATTTTACATATATGTTACTATTGTATGGTATATGCATTAGTATTGTGTGAAATTTTTGGTAGTGTGCCTTTAAGAGAATGGTATGAGGTCACTACAAGGAAGTTTTTAAAAAAAGGAAAATCTGTTTTTTTACTTGTGGTTCTGAAGAAGTCTAACAATAGAAGGAAGAAAGTGCTTAACCATTGTTGAATAAAAGTTTATCTTCTGGTTACAGGACATGTGCAGTAGGTTGTTTTTTTATTTAGTTGCAGTTATGTCTGCCATTTCACTAAGATTGGATTTTAATTTTCTGATATGGTTAACTGGTGATATGTACCAAGAACCGTAAGCACTTTGAACTAAAGTTACACAATTGATGTGACAGTCTTATTCAAAATAATTTAAGGTAACTGTAGACAAGATAAAACTATATTCAGACAAACTAACCACTAGCAAAAATTGCCATGGCCTGGCTTAACTCTAAGTGAAGAAAGTTATTAGATTTTGGGCACAAATCCTGCATGTGGCCAAGTGTTTAGAATCATTTACTTAAGTGATTGCACTGCTGATGAGAGAGCTGTGCTTCCTGTATAGTATTCTATGTCAGTAGTATTTCTTCTTTTAGGATTTCATGCTTGGTGATATCAGTTTTCTCTAATTTCTCAGGTATTCCTACCTATACTCAATGATACCAGTTATCTTAAAGAAACAAAAATCAAGTGTTATTTCTTTTCTTTTTCATTTTTGCAAGGACAACATACAATCAAGTGTTGTATGCAGTCTTTCTTGTTACCAGAAAGCAGCAGCTTAAACTCCTGCTCTAAGACTATTAGCATTTCTATGAAGATCTTGCCTTAGCTACTATATTTCTTATCTGATTTCTCATTATTTGTTTATTGCTTTTCATTTGTCAGGTAACTCGCACAGAGTTCAGTCATAAGGCATTCTAAAGGTCAGAACAAGTAGTTTATATAGATTCTTTCAGTCTTTAATTAGAAAGCATTATATGAGCAGTAGCACAGACAAAGATAAATTGTCTAACTTTCTGAAGAGAACTGTCTACCTTTTCCAGTGCAGAATATATGGATATATTTTGAATTGTCGGACTTTAACTATAATTGCTCCTTAATTTTAAAAATATGAACTTTTAAAAAAAATAGTTTTGAAGTAGATTTTAAAATGTTCAGAAGGCTTCTTTTTAAAGGATAATGGTTTTATTTTCATTTGCAATTCACTACAACTTATATAGCCAAGGTTTAGTAAAAAAAGTTAATGGTTTCCTTTTTCAAAATACAAATACATCATTCAGAAGAATTTGACTGCAAACTGTAATTTGGAAGTGGTAGTTTCAGCAACATTCGCTGAAGAATGATAAAAGGCAATAATTAAACTTTTTTTTGTTAAAACAAAGTATTTGCATTGCTTTCTGATTAAAAATTGCATTGTTATAGCTATGTTTTCTTCCATAATGACCTCCATTTATTCTGCATTCTATCGCCACAAAAATCTTAATAATTTAGTTTTAAATTGCTTAATTAATTTTGAGTCATTTTCTCCAAGGACATCTTTGTACTATTTGGAAGTTTTGTATAATTTTGTGAGGATGCAGGTTAACTTGGGACTACAACCAGTGACACACAAAAGCTGGCTAAGCTCTGCATTTGAATGCTCTCTGATTTCAAGCTGTAGCACAACTTTTGCACGATTTCCTGGATCATTCTTCAGAAAGTCAGTGTAACAAATTAAAGCATTAAAATTAAAATAAAAAAATAAAAATTAACTGATTATTTTTTATTAAAATTAAATTAAAACATTAAAAGTAAAGCAATTGTTGTTTTGAAGTCTGCTACATTAAATATTACTTTTCTAACAAGGATAACTCTATTTTAAGTATGCTAATTATGCTGAGAAATGTGTATAGCCAAGCTTGATTTTCTGCTTATGTCAAATCTCATAGAGGTGACCTTTTCTGCTAAAAGCCTTTATTAAATATTGTTTAATACATAGTTAGTGTGCATCATTTGAAGTGCACAAACAGCAGGTAAAATGTATGCACAGGTAATGCATAAATCAAGCATTGTATACATAGTCAACATCAGTCAATACTTATTTTCATCCTTAAAAATCTCCATGGTTACACTATTTTAAGTATGCAGGACTTGCAGGACTTCCCAAGATTATGGAATATGATTCCCCATAATTGTTAAATTCCCCTAACATAATCTTTTTTTTTTTCAATAATAATTCTTTATTATTTTTCAATTTGTTCATACAAAGATTTGACCAGGATATACACAGGTAATTTCCAAACAATCCTACAACATATGTACACTATATACATGATTGCTTCCATTTTAAAACAAAAAAGAACATCTGAAGAGTCTAGACAATAGCTATTATATCTTATAATAATTTGACTACTGTTAAAATTTGACTTTATAGTATTTGTATCCAAGGGTTATCCTGGGTTCCGCACATTAAGCCAATATAATGTTGAAAATTTGTTCCCAGATCTTCTGATTATTTATGTGTTTGGTATGTTCACTGATTAGTAATTTGTGGGCTAGTATGTGTTTTATCGCTAGAATCTTAAAGTTGTCCCATGAAGTTTGCGATGGATTCAACCAATTAGTTGCTATATAGAGTTTCATTAACAAAAATATATTCATAAGTATGGTCATTTCGGATCTAGATAGATTATTTGGGGGAATATGTAATATAGTAAATTCCCAGGAAAGCGTTGAAGTTTGATAACCCACCTTCTGCAGTTGTAGTTTTAAGGAATTCCATAGTTTGTATATACATTTACAGCTCCAGAACATATGAAGGAGATCAGCAGTTTCATCTTTACAGTATGGGCATTTAGGAGAATTTTTAGAGTTAAATTTATGCAAGCTAAGACGCGTATAGTATGCGTTATTAAGTATCATAAGTTGATTAAATGTTAACTTTTGGAGGGAAATTGATTTTATAGTTAAATTGATTGCTTTTACTATTTTACTATTTTCAATCAAAGGTATTTTTCTTTCCAATAATTTGACAAAAGGACTTGATCTTGATATTTAAATTCTTTTATTAGTTTATATGCAGATGTTATATACTTATTATCTTGTAGGAGGGCTTGCCATAAATTTGTACCCTCATCATTTATTTTTAAATCTTTAAAGTAACTTATAGATAAATCTTTGATCTGACTCAATATTATTAAATATGATTTGGGAAGGTTCCATTCCTGTCTTACTTCATGAGCCGAATATTTCAAATAAGGGTATATATCCTGTAGCGTTAAATTAATAATAAGTGGGAAATTTTTTAGGTCTATTAATTGATTATTAATTCTCAGGTTTGGATTCCTATGAAAAGGTTGTAAGATCATGAAGTGTTGGATAAGATTTAATGAGGTGAAGAGATTTTGTAATAATGTGATATATATTTTAATATGCTCCATTAGAGCCAATGATTTAAATGTATCTTTTCTTAGGAAAGGTAATGATTTACGATTAATTTTCAGACTCTCAACATGTTTATAATTCAATCTTAACCAGTTCCGGGACCAATTCTTACTATGAGTATCATAATTAGCAATTCTTAAAATTCTATTGGCATTTATTATTAAGTAATATTTTTCAAAATTGGGTAATTCTAAACCCCCCCTGTCTTTTGGGGGTCATCACTATCGTATGAAATTCTAGTTTTCCTTGGTTCCCATATAAATTTAGCAGATTCCGTGTGAATTTCTTTGAAGAACTTTTTCGGGATTAGAACCTGAGCAGATCTGAAGATATATAATATCCTGGGTAATACATTCATTTTAATAATTGAATCCTTTGCTAGTGGTGGTAATTTCAATTTATCCCATCTCCTTAGGTCAGATATAATGTGATCCCAAATTAATTTAACATTATTAATATAAAAGTCCTTATTATCTGTGGAAAATGTGATACCTAGATATTTAATCTTTCTTTCAGATTTTACTTGCCTACCAATAGTAAAAGCGAAAAGGGTTTCGGCGTTTTTAAAGGAAATATCTTGTTTTTTTTAAGGTTTATTTTGTAGTTAGATATTACTGCAAAGTCTTCCACAGCTGTTAATAATTTCGTGGTATCTGCAACTGGTGTTGTACAATATACATTAAGATAATCTGCAAAAGCTGCCATAGAAATCTTGGTACCATAAAGTATTGGGGCATTACGATATACATTTTGTTTAGTATGTAAAAATAAAGGTTCCAAGTATAAATTAAATAATAAAGGGGGTAGAGGGCAACCTTGACAGGTTCCATTTTTAATTTGTATTCTTTTGGAGAAAATCTTGTTGATATATAAGGTTATATAGGGATTATTGTATAACATTTGTAATGTCCTGATGAATTTGTGCGGTATGTTAAAAAATGGTAAAATATGAAATAGAAATTTTATGTTCACTCTATCAAAGGCTTTTTGTGCATCAATAAAGAGTGCATACAAATTTAAGTTCTTTTGACTGGCATAAGAAATTAACGTATGAAGAGTTAAAGTATTGTCACTAGTTTGCCTAGAAGTTAAGAAACCCGTTTGTTCATTTGAAATTATTAAATTCATTATTTTCTTCAGTGTATTAGCTAAAATAGTAGTCATAATTTTAGTATCAATATTTAAGAGTGAAATAGGTCTATAATTATCCGGGTTTTGGTGATCCGAATTTTCCTAGAGTATTAATATTGTTTTGGATGCATTAAAGTGAGGGTCATTGATTTTATTGTTAATAATATAGTTAAATGTATATGATAGTATTTTAGCAATCGTACCACTAAATGTTTTGTAAAACTCAGGAGTAAGACCATCTGGGCCCGACGATGTGTGATTTCAACTTTTTGATTGTTATTTCTTCAGTGGAAATTGGTTTGATTAAATCTTTTTGCAAATTGTCATCTAATTTCGGAAAATTAATTTTTTGTATAAAATCATTGTTAGTCTCATTTGTACGTGACTCATCTAGCTCACCATAAATTTGAGGGTATATCAATTCAAAGGTATTGATATCTTCAGATTTCATATATATTTTGTCCTAGTAGAGTATTTCCGTAATTTGAGAGTGTGATTTGGATTGGTTAATAATTCTTGCTAAAGCCCTTGATGGAGTTTGAATATGGTTAGCATATCTCGCAAGCATTTTGGTTTCATGAAATGCTAACCTATTATTCTGGCTCAAGAAAAGATCTTTGACATTTGAATAATTCCGTTTCTGTTTGTGTGCTATGATTTTGCCTTAATTCCTGATCTAGCGATTTAATTTTAGCCTCTAAGATTTGTTCTTATTTAAGCTGAATTTTTTTATAATAAGAGGCTTTTTGAAGAAAAATCCCCCTTGCTTGAGCTTTAGTTGCCGCCCATTCAATATCAGGTATGTGTTGTTGTTTGACTAATCTAACCAGTAAGGAATTTAGAATGTCTTAAATTTCCTGGATTATTTCTTCTTTAACAAGTTTGGATTTAAGGACCAATTATAACCCCTGTGTATTCAACTATTTCTAAGGTCTTTGGCAAAACTTAATGAAATTTTAGAATGATCTGATAGATAGCGAGCATGTATAGATACTACGGGATCATAATTAATCAGTGTTCCCGAAATTAAAAAAAAGTCTATTCTAGACCACATTTTGTGACAAGTTGAGTAAAATGTAAAACTATTTGTGTTAAAAAGATTGTTTACATATTTAAAGGGATCATATAATTTAAAGTCATACTTGAGCTCACTTAATGTTGATACTACTTGACTATTAAATGACCTTTGTGGGCTTGATTTATCCAACATAGGATTCTGATAAGAATTCCAGTCCCCGCCTATAATTATATAGTGTCTAGTATATTTGTTTAAAATAGGATAAAGTGATGCTAAGAAGGACTGTTGATTCTTACATGGTGCATATATGTTAAGTATGATGGGTTTATCATAAAGAGTAAAAGAGAGAATCACATAGCACCATCTTCCTTCTTCATCAAGAGTAGAAGAGAGAATCACATAGCACCATCTTCCTTCTAATTATCGCAACTCCCGCACTATTAGTTTTACCTTCCAAGGCTATAATTTCTCTTATCCATTTTTTCTTCTTAATTTCTGTCCATTGGTCATTGGTCAAATGAGTTTCCTGAAGTAATATAAAACATGCCTTAGCTTGCAGAAATAAATGAAGCAACAATTTCCTCTTTTTCAAGTTCTGAAGCCCCTTAATATTCCATGAATCTATTACCCACATTCCAAAAAGTTTATTTTATGTTGGTATTCTAGAACTCTGAGATAGTGTGTTAAAATCAGTTGAGTATTAAACAGATATATTTTATGAAAGCATTCTTGACATCCCGTCCCATACCAGTGCCTACCCACTATACCCCTGGACCAGGAAAAGTATAGGTCTTTAACATAGTTAAAAATTTAGTGATATTAACAGGTAAACATTATAGAACTTAACGTATAAAAAGAATATAACATGTAATGGACTTATATACACAACAACTATGTCTACAAAGCCGAATCTACATATTCCCTTTTAAACACCACTAATCATCTACACCTCTTGTCATTACAGTTGAAATAGAAGAGACAGAGAAAAACTTATTAACAAGATATACAATTATTGTCATTCACCTCCATAAGAATAGCCTCTCTTATTTAACAATAATACTTTGGGACATTATTAAACATATGTTCTCAGATAAATGAAACCATAGTGTTCCTGAAATATTAAGTGGTCCTGACAGTTACCCTAAACCTGAAATAGTAATTCTTCAGGAAGTGTTTATAAATTAAATACCAGCTATACGTATGAAACATGTTATCAAATATCTATAAACATATTTTAACATCTTAGTATTTTTAAATTTACCCTTATAATTTGATCTACAAATAAAGTAGAAATGTCACCTCAGAAAATTCCCAAACATCTCAGAGTATTAGCCCACTATTAAGTAGTAAATGTGAGACATCTTCCTATTCCAAGGTTAATAACATGGAATATATGTAAGGGAGATTAAACCTAAATATGTAAAATATATATGTATACTGCTTAAAATAAATTGTGTAATTACACCTTGGTAGATTAATATAGGAGTGCCCTAGCCCCTCTTACTAAAAGTCTTGCACCTCAGATCTATTTTATATGTATGGTTATGTTATTTGTATAGTTGGACAAATTATGTATTTAACTTAATGTTTACAAACATTGGGAGTAATAAGGGGCTAATGTTTTGTTTACTATGATATTTCCAGTACTGAAGACTTTATTATAAATAATTTTCACTTTTTAACAGTCCAGGAAACTCTTCATTGAATTTGCAACAATCCAGAGCGACTGACACTTCGCGAAGGGGGACCCTTTATCCCGACGGACTTCTGGAAGCACCACATCAATAATACACCCACTGAAGCAGCAAAACCATTTCGGCTCCATTCGTGGGACATTTCGACATCGTGGAGGCAGTAAAACTTCGGAAATGCCACAGCGAGAGTAAACACCAAATAAAGGTCGTACCCATTGCAAAAAATGGCCTAGAGCAAGAAACTGACAAATAAAGCAAAGATAAGACCTCAACATGCAGTACAATGTGGATCCGACCTCAGATGCCATACCAGACCCATTGGAAGTTCCCTCTAGGTCTCTGAAGCAGGTAAGCTTTTAAAAATAGCCAGAAAAGTCGTTTTAGCTTCTTTTTTTGTTGTAACTGAATGTCTAGTCCCATCTAATGAAAATACTAATGTATTTGGGTATTTCATTTGGAATTTTACTTGTTTTTCAATAAGAAACTTGCAATAGGGAGATAATAGCTGTCTGGCTTGCCTAATCTGCAAAGGCAGGTCCTGAGCCAAAGAAATTCTGTTTTGCCACATAATAGAGCCTCCATTTTTTTTTAACAGTTAGTAATATTTTGTTGACATCTTGAAAGTTAAGAATTTTAGCATAAACAGGTCTTGATATGTTAGAAGCTTGGGATTCCCTCAGGGCTCTGTGGGCTCGCTATATTGTTATTTGTTGTGCAGTTTCCAAGTCACTGAATAATGCTGTGAGTATTTGTATGATTGATGGAATTACATCATTGTATTGGACAGATTCCGGTATTCCTCTGATGATTATATTGTTCCTCCTGGACCTCACCTCTAGGTCAATAATTTTAGCTTGTATAGAATGAATGTCCTGCTCATATGCATCAGATTTTTTGCCTAGCAGTGCTGTTTTATCTTCATTCTCAGTGATTCTTGCATCATTTTTATCCATTCTTTCCAGAATTTGACTGCAAGAAATTCCAAAGGATTGGACTTGATTAGATAGTTCTTTTATCGCTTCTTGCATAGGAAGTAGAGCTGTTTTAATATCCTCCATGTTTGCCATTTGCTCCGGTTTATTTTTATTCCCTGGTTTTAAATGCCCCTGTTGTTTTGTGATTTTCTGTCTTTTCGAATTTAAATCTTTCTCCGGTGAAAGAAGTTCTGAGAGTTTAGTTTTTGAAGTTGTTTTGTCCATATGTTTTTCTTCTTTCGACATCATAGATCAGTAAAGGAACTTAATACAAGACAAGTGTAGTTAGGCCAATATTCCTGAGCACACGGTTCCTTTGTTTGAGACTCTCTTCAGAGTCAAATGATCTGTTATAATCCTGCTTGATTAGTTAATTTTTCAGTTCCGATCACCTCTTGTATGACACTTGGTTGAAGTTAAAGTTGTTTTTCCTTAGATTTACTGTTAAATAGAATGTTATATATCCTCAGGGTTAGATTTTCCTCTGATTGTATGGAGAGCTGTAGATTAGTAGTGTTCACAGAACGGCAGCCATCTTTAATCTGAAATTCCCCTAACAATCTTGATATATAATTGAGAAGTAGAAAATATTAGTAAGAGGCTATGGAAATCGAGCTTTTTGAAGGGCATTAGCCTGTAAGCTTGAAATTCAAACATATGAACCTGGTCTTTTCTGGAAGCCGCTTTTATTTTCCATCATGTTTCTTGATCTCTTTGGCCCATTTTCTGTCTAAGCAATAACTGTGCAAATATATGTTGTTGTGTCTTTCAGCTTTTCCCGTTTAGGGGTCGCCACAGCAGAACTCCGGTCTGCTAATGATTGGCAGTAGATTTTTATATGCCGAGTTGCTGGCCCTGACACACAACCTTCAACGAAGGTACGCCCATTCACGCAGGTCTCCACACAGAAGACGCTCTGGCTGAGAATCGAACAGGACAACGTCTTACTGTGAGGCGACAATGCAACCGCAGCACCACCACAGCAGTTAACTGTGCAAATATATATAGGTCTATATTCATGTCTGCATTCATTTTAAAATCTGATTTCTTTTCACACTTTCATTCTTTGTTGCAATGTAAAAGATTTAGACATGCAGTCATACCTACATTTATGATGTTGCTATTACTGTGGTGTATCATCCATTCTTCCTTATCAAGGTTGCTCCCAAGAGCTGCATTACACTGTAATTAAAGTAATGCACAGGAAGCAGGAATTCCCTTTACATTTCTATGGAAAAACAACCTATTCTGTATCACACCAAAATTAATGGCCCATCATATCCCTTCTCCCTTTTTAATTTCTCCAAGTCTTTTGGGTTTCTAATACTGTGGCGGGAATGGACCACATTCCTAAGTGAAAGTATGAATGAAGTTCATGAGATTAGTATTGTTTCAGTCATTGATGTTAGCCAGAACTGCTACTGGCAGCACCCACACTGTGCCCAGTAATGATTCCTTATGCAATTCGCATGGGTTGCTGCATCTGTAACATGGTGCTAACGTTAGTGTAGTGCTGCAGCCACTACCATGGGCACCATCTGGCTACTCTAGCAGCAGTACAGTCAAATGCAAGTTTGTGATATGACAAGATTCTCTACATTTGTAACAGTATCAAGTTCCAGTGATGTGCAAATGAGTACAAGAACACAGGAAAGGTAAAGAAGACAAACTTGGTTTAGCAACTTTCTTAACCCTATGTTGCTTTGCCACGTAATATGGCTAGTACAACTGACTTACATTTTGTAAGGTCATCTATGGCACGTAATACTGTGTAGGTGCTTATATATGGGAAGCACGCACATATGCATTGCTGGAGTGAAGGGTGCACAGTGACACCTCTACAAATGCAAAACATAAATAATCAATGGTACTTTTAAAACACAAGCATCATGTTCGGCAACTGGAATCTAAAGCATTAGGTAAAATATTGGCATTGTTGTCCACAGATTAATAATCCATGTATTTTATAGATATACATGGTATCTGTAACATTTTCTTGTTTTTTAAACAACTCAAAGAAGACTAAGCATATTAATTTCATCCATGAGAAAAATTCCCATTGAGCAATAACTTGATGCTCTATGTTGTCTCATCACATGTGGTACATCTTTGCTTATTCTTACAGATATACAGCAGACATGCTTCTTTTAAGAGCTATATGTGCATATAAGAATATGGGAGCAACAACAGACAAGTGATCACAAAGACCAAAAAATTATTAACCATATGCACCTTGAACTGGACATGCTTAAAACTTTTTGTCAGCACTTAATAGACATTATAGATGTGTGATATACCTTTAAGAAGCATTCCAATCAGTGGCCACGTGCATATAAGTATTGAGCATGTGCAAGCAAGAGTGCCATTTTGCATGAGCAGCCAGAGTGATAGCATGCATGTGTGTAGTACTCAGTCTGTTAGTTCGTTTAACTTTAATGTTACTGCCATCCATTCCAATGTGTTTGTATGTAATAAACCACTTAAACACCCAAGCCTCTGTCTTATTAAGATGTACTAGATGAGTGACAGAGGTGAACTCACAAATCAAGAAGGACCATATACGAGAACCCTGAAGTAAATTTCTCTCTAATCATACAATCATCTTAAAGGTATCCAAAATGGCTCATTTAACCTGAGGTAAAAAGTATTCCATATGCTGTGAATAAGCTAAGCTATGCACCTAACCCAATGAAGATACTTTGTTTGTGTAGTTCTAGGACCCTAGTTCACAAGTTTGTAGAGTCACTGGTTTTGTGAGGTAACAAGTCAAATATGATCTAGTCTTTCTTGGCTCAAAAAGCAAGAAAGACATTACCTTGGTGAAAATGGGAAGCTTCTGAACATACTTAGAGTTGTGCTAATGTATCAGAATAGTTGAAAGATTTAATTACTTCAATTTTCTTAACTGGAAATATTTGCCGTCTTTTCAGATGAGCAGATTTGTTCATATCAAAAGGGGGCACTGTACTCATTGACAGGTCTGATAAGGAATACGTACCATACTAAGGCGATTTGTTTGTATCAAGAATATATAGTGGCCTGTTTCCAGGGGAGACCCAAGGTGTTATTTACACTATTAAGGCAAATTTGGCCAGGGCATTAGGGAACTCCCCCCCCCACTTTTTGGAGCTGCTAGATAGTGCCAGAGGTCTCCTACAACAGCAAATAAGAGGCCTAAGGGAAGCAGCAGCATTGAGGGGGAGAAAAAGAAAAGCTATGGATAAGTTTGGAGGTGGAAAGTGTAAATCTGGAGAAAAAATTGTCAGAATGGATGAAACGATTCTTGTGTTATGGATGTTACAAATCAGCAGCATTTAGCTGGCTCCTTGGTGAAAGTAGTGAGCAAGACTGTGGAAGTGGTTGCCAATAACACAACTGGTGTCAGGAGGGCTTGAAGAGGATGTCCAGTTAAAAATAATCAAGAAGGGTGAATCAGGTGACAGTTTGACTGTTTCATAGGGTGTAATGGCTCATAACTTTTTTGGAAGCATGTAGGTTGTGGAAACGGAGCCAGGTGAAGTGGCAGCAGAGAATGCAACAATAAAAACATATGCAGCACTGATGGATAGTAAAACAGGAAAGTAACTAAAACATATACCTGTGTTCTGAGAGACTGCCTTTCCATATTATCTGCAATTATACAGAGCTGAGTATATATTTTTTTGGTTATAGAGTTTAATTGTTGCTTAGATCTGTGTTGAAACTGTTGTCTCACTGTTCTGAAAGACTGATCGGAAATATACAGAGCTGAGAATATTTTTTTGGTTTTAAAGTTTGTACTGTTAGTTTTGTCTCACCCACCCTCCCTATTTTTGGTTTGTAGTTTATATTTGGTGGCTTTTGCAGTTGCCCACCCCACTGTAGATTTGATCTGGGACACTCCCCCGTCCCATCTCTTTACCACATAAACCCAATAAACTCTTTCTGCACTTGCTTTTAGTCCTTTTTAATTTAATTGCATTTTTAAACTGTGTTTGGTCTAATATTGCTGCCTACTCAAGTGTGCTAGTTTGCACTGCATGTGAATTGTTTTTTTACTACTGTTTTTGCTACTTTTCTGTAATAAAAAAAAAACTGTAAGCCTGTTTCCTACCTTTCCTGTAACTAGTGCTCCAGATACAGATTTGCTGTATCCAGGACTGTATGTAAGCTTCTGAGTCCCCCAAGCCTTTCTGTGTTGGAGGGAAGCCTTCTATCTTATCAGTGGGAGTGGTAAGCACTAGGCAACCTGTCTACCACATAAGTAGCGGTTCTGGCCCAGAATTTGTAGTTATTGGCTGTTTGGGCAATCTCTTCCATCTCTCTCAACTTTCTGATTTGAAAGCCTGTATTTGTACTTGTTTCTGTCCTGTAACTCATCTAGTGCAGATACAGATTCTTAGTTTTAGCACTTAAATTTGCTTGTTCATGCTCAGCACTTGCTCAGAACTTGTAAGCACTAAATAAGCTACTAATTACTATAGCACTCTATCTTCCTCATTACCTAGAGGAAAACAGTTTTTGTACTTATTCGCACGTGCTGAGAGAAAACCAGCTCTTGTACTCTCTTTCCTCACTTATCTAGAGGAAAAACCCTGCAACTCTCTTTTTGCGTGGTCTTGCACACAGAGCAGCATCGGGCAGCGCCGGTTAGCTGGGGTATACTATTCCCAGCCCCACAAAGTCTGCGCTGTAAATTTTCCTTTAGAACTAGGCAAGCCTCAAGTGCTTCAGATCAGCTGCTCTTATTGCAGCACTTGCAAAACAGAAATCAACACTTGTCCTAATCTCCTAGACAGCACTATTATTCTTCAAATTTCCTAGACAGCACTATTATAATATAGCATAAGACCCTCGATCGTCCGCAGGACTTAAGTTCAATTTACTCTTCAAAGCATGTCCAGAGGTCAGCTTCAGGTGTACTCTCCAGTTCATCTGGTGGAATTGGGCATCCTGAGGCAGTGTCACAACTGCCTCATGTATACAGACAACCCTCTCCTCTTACTTCTATACACAAACACTTGTGAGAGATGCAAATACACAGCCAGACTGGAGGCTAAGCACACTCAACCCATGACTGTAACAGACAGTCAAGAGGATAAGGGACACACTTGCATCACACCACCTGTCACACATGAAACTACAAAACAAGCACTGGCAAAACATACACATAAATACACAAAAACATATTCGGAGGCACTAGGTACCAATCTGAAAAAGAAACAGTGCCCTCCAAAGCAGACAAACAAGCAACCTGCACCCCCAAACACAAGCCAGAAAACACATAATTCACCTCAGCAGTGTGCCTCAACAGCCCTTAAGGCAAAACACCATACCTAACACGCTAGTAATATGAGACTCTATAGAGTAAGGCACACAGATGTTCCACTCACCAGGCTGAACAAGGAGAAGGTTACTGTCAGCTGCCTCTCGGGTGCTCGGATCCGCCACATAACACAGGCACTTAGGTTACTCCAGAACAAGTATGACGCTGTCATTGTACATCTTGGTGTGAATGATCTAAGGCGTACCTCTCTGGACTACATGAAAAGAGACATTGAGGGGCTCTCTGATCATGTAGCCCAAGCTGGTATGACCCTGACCTTGAGTAGCATACTACCTTCACCTAGAATAATACCACAATACAAAGACAAAATGATCAATTTCAACAATTGGCTAAGCTTCTGGTGTCATTCTAAGGGGATCCAGTGTCTGTCTGCCTAGGATGACATGATAGACAAGCCTATCGGTTTTGCCAGAGATGGGTTGCACCTGTCACCCCTAGGTTTTCGAATACTGGCCATGGCTCTTGCCGTCCCCATAGTGCCTTTTTTAGGCAAGGCTAAAAGGATAAACCAACCACCGTAACCAGCACAGGTAACCAAAAACTAAGGGTAATGCTACTCAGTGCCAGAAGTCTCAACCTCAAAATGCACACACTCAAGGCTCGCCTCAGCATGGAGAAAATCGATGTTTGTGCAGTGACGGAAACCTGGTTCAAGGCTCAAGAGAGCAACCCAGCACTCAGCACTGCCAGGTTACAATTCATATCATACCTTCTGACCTCAGTTACCAGATCGCAGTACAAACGGTAGAGGTGTATCCATATTCATCAAGGATACCCATATCTCCAGGTTAGTAGTGCAACATGATGCCCCAGAGATCATCCATGAGCAACTATCAGCAGGCAAAATCACGTTTCAAGTCATAGCCAGTTATAGATCACCCACCATGTCCCAAGATGCTCACTCTGCATTCCTTGAGACATTGGAAAATATAAACGTCCTACCAACACCATAATCTTGGGTGATTTCAACTACCCTGGTATGGACTGGGTGAACTACCAATGTTCCAACTCCTATGCTCAGCGATTCATAGAATTTATAAATTCAAATGCCCTTGAACAACTAGTATGTTCCCCCACTAGAAGGGGCAACATATTGGATTTAATCATCACAAATATGGGCACCAATTGTACCACACCCGTTATCACCCCCTCCTTGGTCAGATCCAACCACAAACTGATAACCCTGGACATCCGCACTCCTCCAACTCCCCCAATCAAAGAAACCATAGTCCAAAACCTTTCCAAAGCAAACTTCAAATTACTTGCATCCGAAGTGGAAAACTTCACTATTCCCTTGCAGAAGGATAATGATATCCAGGATGCGGAATCCTACACCAAGGCACTCTATATGCATCTTCAGGATTGCATGGACTGTGCTATCCCAAATAAAACCAAGAATCCTTCCTCAAGCAAGAAGAAACCAGTCTAGTGGACCCCGGCCATAAAGCAAACTTTACAATAAAAGGAGGAGACTTATACAAAAAAAGGCCAAATCTCAAGTAGAAAAATCATCCCTGATCAGCATTAGTAAAAAATGGAGGGCCCTCATCAAGTCAACTAAAGCTAATTTTGAAAAGAAAGTTGCCAAGGATGCCAAGGATAACCATAAGGCCTTCTATGGCTACATCAAAAACCTAAATGGCAATGCTCAGGTCCGTTCTGAGCTAGTACAGAATGGAACAAAATACACTGACCCTTCTGACATTGCCAACATCTTGGTTGACAGGTTCAGTGCAAATCCCCCCCCCCACCACCACCTACAGGGCCTAATACCATTCTAGGGGATTGAGCAAGTCCAATTATTACTGATACGTTGGTTAACAAGGCTCTATCTAAAGCTAAAAACACTGCCTCCATGGGACCAGATGGTGTCTCAGGCTGTGTCATACGCGAGATCCAAAAGGAATTAACCCCCCGTCTTAATACCCTGTTCAGTCTCAGCCTCTCCACAGGATATGTGCCCATAGAATGGCGCACGGCAGTGGTGGTCCAGCTACACAAGGGTGGGGCCACAACTGACCTTGGGAACTACCGACCAATAAGCCTGACCAGTCTGATCTGTAAGGCTATGGAGTGAATCATTATGGAACTCAAATGGAGAGATTGGGAACCTCCAGTCGCTGGACCCCACACAGTTTGGCTTCGTCAAGGGCAGATCATGCCTCCTGAACCTGGTGGATTTCTTTGAGACAGTTACTCAGGCTATAGATAAGGGAAATGAGGTACACACGGCTTACCTTGACCTTGCTAAAGCATTTGACACCATTCCCCATTCAGGTATTATTGATAAGCTCACCAGCCTGGGCATAAACCCATATGTCACAAGATGGATCACAAACTGGCTCTCAGACAGATCCCATAAAGTAAGAGTAGCGGGATCTATGTCCGAATCCAGACCAGTAACGAGTGGTGTGCCTCAGGGCTCTGTCCTGGGGCCCCTCCTGTTTGGCATATACTTCTCAAAAGTACAGGCAAGCACGGAAGGGCTGTGGCTGACTAAGTTTGCGGACTACTGCAAACTGGGTGCTATAATAGAGTCTCCGGCTGACATGGAGATCCTCCAGAGGGGCATAAATGAGACTGATGCATGGTGTCAAAGCCATGGTCTCAAGCTAAATGCAAAAAAATGTGTAGTAATCCCCTTTGGAAAAAACAAGAGTACCCGCAAAATACAACATAGGAGGTAATCCCCTGAAATCTGAAGAAGAAATAAGGGATCTAGGGACCCAAGTAGATAGTTAGCTTGCCTTTGATAACCATGTTGCCAAAGTGGTTAGAAAATCCTTCTATGTGACCCATCTGATCACAAAAGGGTTTGCATCAAGATCTAAGGATGTAGTGGTGCCCCTCTACTCTTCCCTCATCAGACCCATTACTGAGTACAATGCACCAACTGGAATGTACCTGGCCAGGCATCTCCAGCAGCTGGAGAGACCACAGAGGTACCTCACTAAGAGGATTACTGGCCTCAAACAGTTGCCCTATGCAGCACGATTGAAAAAACTAAGGCTTTTCTCTGTTGCATACCACCTTCTCAGAGGCGATCTCTGTCTACCATACAGAGCCATGTCCAACCCAGAACTGCTGAACATGCTCCATCTTAGCAAAATCAAATCTACTCTAGCTACACGCTCTAGGAATATAAACCTCAGCACAACAATGAATAGAACACGCTGGAGGGACAGATTCCCTTCGCAAAGACTTCCCTTGCTATGGAACAAGGTCCCGATCTACATAAGACAGAGCCCCTCACTATCACTCTTCAAAAGGAACCTTGATGAGTGGATGGGTAACAAAGTTCACACCGGGGATGACACCAACAGCACTACTAGATAGGGGCCAAGGGTACTAGCTACTAGTACAAGGGTCTAGGGAACTACTAAAAGGGCGGTGAATACCGCACAACATGGCTGGGCATATGCCTTTGGGCAGATAGCCCAGTACCAACCTATGAACCTATATGCAGCAGTAATAACAGTCAAGAAAGGAAAGAAGCAGCAAACTAAGGAAAACGAATTAAAAAAAAAAAAAAAAAACAGGAGACCAAATGTGGGAATAAGAACAAAAGACAACACTATAATAGAAGGATATTATGTAGGGGACAATTTGTTAACTGATCTGGGTTTTAAAATTCAAGAAAGTTGGTCTTTTATACATAATAGGACAGAGACTTTTTGTGACTTAACATTTGAAACTGATGGACTCACAATAACATTTCTAGAACTGTACAACAAAAAAGGACATTTATCCATGGATCAATTTTTTTTTTTTGTAGGTAAATGTTAAAAAAAGTTACTTTGCAGTTTAGAACTGATAGATTGGAAACACTGATGTTTAAAATGCATGCAGGGTCTGTGTGAATCTGCTAACAGTGTGAAAGTTAGAGATATGAGAAACTTATGGAATGGAAAGCATAGAGAGGAAATTGTTTTAAAATGTTAAAACATGGTGAAATACTTGAACAGTGTTTTTTTTTTTTTTTTTTTGAGGTTGATCCTAGAGGGACTTTAAGATAGTCTGGCCATCCCAAAACATTATTTTATGGGGACTTTTCCCATTTAATTAATGACTGTGACTAGATACAATGCAACCAGTGTGCAGAGAAAGGGCATACAACATGAAGGTGTGTGCCTGAAAGCAGAATGTGTACAACAAAAGGGACACTTTTGTATGGATTGTCAAAAGCATAAAGTAAATAATGAAAAAGAGGTAGAAAGGGAAGAAAATGTATATGACGAACAGGGTTGCCAGATGCCCTATTTGGGCGGGACTGTCCTGAGATCAGCAGCCTGATCCCGAGTCCCCCACTGCCGGTTTAAATCCCTGGCAGCCTCCGCTTTGTTTTTTTTTTTTTTTTTTTGACTGGCCCGTATACTGGCATATGGGCCAATCAAAAATCGCTAAACACGGAGCTTCTTGTGTTTAATGCGGAAGTCCCGCATTAAACACAAGAAATTCCGTGTTTAGCAATTTTTGATTGGCCCGTATGCTGGTGTACTGGCCAATCAAAACATCACAAAACAGAGCTACTTCTGTTTAATGCGGAACTGCGATGTTTTGCATTAAACAGAAGTAGCACTGTGTTTATTTATTTTTGACACAGAGCTACTTCTGTTTAATGCGGAACTCTGATGTTCCGCATTAAAGACGTGGAAGACTTTTTTTTTTTTTTTAGTCCCTACCTGGCCAGTCGGAAATCTGGCAACCCTGATGAGTAAAGACAACAAGAGGCTGGGGAGAGGGTAAACTAGTTGAAGAAGCTGTATAAGAAAATAAATATGGAGAGGGAATACATACAAGAAGAGAGGTCAGGAGAAGAGACTGATGCTAATAACTTTTTTGAAGATTTAGTTAGTGAAAAATCTGATTCTGAGGATCAAGGATTATTTGTACATAAACCCAGGAAAACATTCATGTGGGGAAAGAGTAAAAATAAGAAAAAGAAAACAAAAAAAATTTTTTAAAAATTCCCATAAATTTAAAGAGAAAGAAAATCCACAATTTTAAGAGTACTTTCAGTAACTATGAACAGTATTATTAACACAGTAAGAAGGATAGGGATACAAGAATGATGTGCTAAATGTTATGTAGATGTTATTCTGCTAGACGATGTAAGATTCCTGACAAGTAAAGACTGCAAATAGAAAAACTGCGTGTGTGTGTGTGTGTGTGTGTGGGGGGGGGGGGGTGGTACAATATGGAAGTGAATGTTGTTTTGAAGCAGCTGTGCTGAGTAACAAAACGGTAAAAATACTACATATAACACTGGTAAGAATGGGAAGGCCAATTGCTATGGACAGGAGGTGTAGAAGATACAGTTATAGAATTATAGCATTATATGCATATACAGCTAGTAAGGTATGAGAATCTGATTCATTTATTATTACACTATTTAGCAGCTGACATGAAAATTATAATTGTGGTTAAAGGGGGAAATGTAAAAAGAAAGAAAAGGATGTTAAAAATACAGGAAGTAATAAAATGTGGTAAATTAACTCAGTGAAAAAAGTCAATGTATTTATAGAAGGGGAACGCTTGGATCTGTAAATTATTACTCGGTATTATCAGAAAGCGTAGGGGTGGCAGATCATAATAAAGTTGTGACATTTTTTTCAGACAATTTATCAGTATGGATGAAGGCAATGGGATAAAAGAGATTATATTAAAATAGGAAAGTGAATAAAAAGAATAAATGGGAAAACGTGGGATGAAATTGGAGAGTGGGAAGTAATGTAATTATGGAAGGATCATATAACCAAGAAGGACTTCTATCAAAATTGGTCTGAACTGAATTTAAAAAGAAGTATAAAATGTTTTTTTTTTCCAATTGTCAGCATGATGTAAGAAAGAAAGAGAAAGCAAAGCATGGGAAAATGTATAGAAATGTATTCAAGAATTTACAGAATATTATATGGAAAAATAAATATATAAAAGAAATCAAGAAAATGAATGCATTACTGTTTAGACAACAATATTATTTATAAGGAGGCAGTTATCTGCATATTTGGGGAAACAGTAAAGGATAATATTAATATAATGAGGGAAGAGAAAAATGTAAAACTAGAGGTAAAAAGAATACAAGTGCAAATTATGAGAACTGAAGTTTAACATTTGGAAAATATATATGAGAGGAAAAAGAAGGAAACAAGAAAGAATGGAAAGTAAAAAAAAAATCCAGAATGGGTTAATGAAGAACATGAAAAGAAGTGAATTGGATGAAGTATGCAAAAAAGTAAAAGCTGATTCAGTATCGGGGCCAGATGGTCTATCACTGTACTGAATAAAGGGGGCCTTTGTTTATGAAGGGTTATGTAGTGGGATATTAAAATTTATATATAAGAAAGATGAGAAGAATGAGATTAAATTGGAGGCAATCTCATTAAATAACACAGATTATAATTTTTTATGAAAATAATGCAGAGAATGGATGGAAGGATGAGGGATATTAAGGAAGAAAGTATGTCCGTTATAAAAGAAAAGGTATGCCAAGAGTTGTTATTGGTTGCGAGAAAAACTATGGATGATATTGTAAGTACAAGGGAGGATGTGAAACATATGATAAGTGATATTAGCAAGGCATTTGATACAATATGACATGATGCTTTATGGGATGTTATCAAAATGTATGGTACAGGTAATAGAGTTAAGAGAGTGTGCAAGTCACCATATCAAAATATTTGAATAAGAGTGTTAGTGAATGGGTGGCTTAGTAAAGAAATGTGCATGAAGTGTGATACAAGATAAGGATGTCCCAAGAGTGGAATATTGTTTGCATTGGTAATAAATGAGATAGTAAGTTTAGTAGCTTAGAAAATACAAGATGCTAGACATGTGATGCAAAAAGAGGCGATTCCAGTAATTTTGGCATACGTAGATGTTCTAGCGATAGTTGTTATGAATAAAATATGGACGAGAGAAGTTTTGGTTTGCCTGCATGGATGTTTATGAGAAATGGGAATGACCTAGAATAAAGATAAAAATAAGAGTTTGGGTGATGTGGTGAAATTTTGGGGGGGGGTGTATGTTTCAATAAATGACCTGTCATTGCTAGGAATAAAATTTGGGAAAAATGATGGTGTGTCTTCAGAAGGTAAAAGAAGTTATGTAAACATATCCAGAAATACAGCTGTTTTACATGCAAGTTTTAATATTAGCAGTACTCTATACTTCTATCAATATTTCATGAATGGTTGTTCCTGCAAGTTATGATCTGGTAGGCATGTACAATGAAACAAATTACTGTGGGTTGCTTAGTGCTAAAATTGTTACAGTTGCTAATATTAGCAAAACTCCACTATCAAAGGTAATATTTCAGGAATGTTTTGTGCACAGAATAAAATGTTTTAAGGGACAATTAAAGTGGTGGGTGATAGAAAAAGTGATACTAAATATACTTTGGTAAGGAAATGTAGACATATAACTATCGATTTCATGGGCACTCTGTTAAGATTAGTGCTAGCCTAATATTCCGACTAACATATTGAACGGTACTTCATGTGTAAGGAAGTAAGGCAGCATTTGTAAGCTGATGGTAAATGGTAGGTACTACCAGTGACACACAGAGCTTGAGATAGTAAAAAAAAAAAGCATTTGCAGAAAGTTATAAAAATTATTTTCCCATATTTACAGTAATAAATCAAAAATGGAGTTTGATGACAATGGTGGGGTGATTATACAGAGGAAGTGTCATAAAACAAATGATGGCAAACTGTTCAGCAAAGGAAAGACTGAGAATTTAACTGTTTGGTATAAAATGTATTAATATTAGAAATCAATCTAATGCTTGCACTACTATCATATTAGAAGTAGGCAGAAAAAGTGGCTTCTGCATGATCACAGGATATGGGAGGTACCTCAGTTACAGATGTTTCAGTGGAAACATCATTAAAAGACAGACAGGACTAGAGTTAATAACAAATGTTGCAAGACAAACAATATGACATTTTCTAAAATTACATTAATAAAAAAGAAATGGTGAATATATAAACAAGGCAGAGGGCCCTACACAGTAGGTAGAAGAAATATAAGGCTAGACATGCTTGAATAAGACAGCTGCACGTGTAATTATTTGTTTTAAGTATACAATATTAATAAAACAAATATTGTGGTATTGAGTCTAATATCTCATTAAAAGTAGGCCTGCATGATGGACAAAGGTAAAAGCCAACATAATTTTCTGACCATACATAATCTAACGGTCAGTAATTCAGCCGTGCTTGCAAAAAGTTACAAAAATATAACACTTCCCATATTTATATTAGTTTTGCAGAAATTGGGTTTGATATGGTTATGTTTGGGTTGACGTGTGAGTGTTTGATAAAAACTGGCATTAAATCACAGTGAATAATGTGAAGGTTTTCAGAGACGTAATAAAATAGTTAGGGAGTACAGGCAAGCAATTGTTGTTATATGCAAAACTATGACAATTCTGCTACTCATAGTTGTAATCCAACATGCAAAAATTGTAGCTTAATATCACTATCTTAAAAAAAAAAAAAATATATATATATATATATATATATATATATATATATATAAAACCCTTTGGTTTGACCACACCACTATTTCATAGGAAGTTACTTATAAGCCTAGCCAAGAGTTTAGCCCATGCATAGTCAAATCAGCACCCAATGCCCCTGTCCAGCAAGGACACAGGTGGAACCTCAGGGATGTATTTTCTAATTCCCTTCCAGTTATCCAGGTTGCATTTTAAAAGGGATAAAGAGGTACTCTGCTTGATGTGGAGATGGCATGTATTTCACAGATGGGAGAGTTTCTGGGACACAAATCTGTCCCACCAGCAAGTCCTATTGATATCACAGACTAGGTTGAGGCCGCACGTGCAGGTTACTCAAGTGGAACTTGACTTGCAGATATGCAGCAGCCCCATCAATGAGCGGTCCGAGATCACTTTGTATGCCAGACAGAAGCCACCTCTGAGGAGTCTATATGAAACTAAGTAGAGGGATAGGGTTTTTAGCCTATCTGTGTATGGTAGATTTTTGAGGCCCTGGATTCTCCTGGTGAGAACCTCTGTGTTGTCTCCAGCTGCTGCATATGCTTTGTGAGGTACATGCCACATGGTGCACCATACTCAATAATGGGCCTTATAAGGGAAGAATACAGGGATGTTATAGCCTCCTTGTCCCCTGGATGAGAAACTCTTATGAGCTGGGCCATGTTCCTAATACATTTTTTTTCAAGAATGTCATTAAAATA